>NW_002060947.1:7845949-8122136 GCF_000150275.1 Trichoplax adhaerens
CATTTACGGATAAAATTATACAGTACACAATTAAATCAATTTCTTTATTTTACAAAATCCGTCCCAGCTTAATTTAGTAAAATGCATGTTCCTAGCTTTATCAGTTATGATAGTACACCCATATTCTACTCGAAGAGAGATGTTTCTTAAATAATATAGAGAACATAACTGCTTTCGGCTCGTAAAACAATGCCTGGATTAAAGGCCTAATTTAACAAAGATTATTAATTGACGTAACTTAGATAGTTTCAAATAAATGGACTACTTAACATATCCTTACTATCGGCAATATAGATAAAAAATGGAACAACCGCCTAGTTAAATACACATAAACTGCAATATCACTTTAGAATAAAGTCGCTTCATTATAGTAACATTAATAATTTTGATAATTTTTCACAGAATATTTAAGGATGACGAACTAGTACAAGGTGATAGGGAGACAACACTTTGACATAAATAAACTAAGAAATTATCATTCTTTAATGATAGCATAATTTGATATTGTTAATTAATAAGAAATTATCTTTAATTAGTTTAATGGCTGATGTTTCCGTCGTCTTGGAGTACGATAGCGACGATGAGGATTTGCATTAGCTGATGGAGTCTTGGGTGTGGTATGAACTTCAACAGATTCTAATATTATAGAGAAATTTTATATCATAAAATCAGTTTAATGCTCGTGTTATAGGCTAACTTTTGTACAGTTGTCGTACCACAGTTTCCATAAAATAACTTATTTAGGAATAAGTTCATATAAATTTATCTATGACGTTATATATTATAATTTTAATAGATAAATGCATAGTTTTACATTATCATCTATGCATTAATAATTAATGTTTATATCGATTTAGAAAAGCATTTATATTAATTTATCAATGACTTTATGCATACTTTTAATAGATAACTGCGTAGTTTCATATTATTATCTATGTATTGACAACTAATGTTTATATCGATTTAGGAATGTGTTCATACTAATTTATCTATGGCGTTATCATACTTTTAATGAATAATTGGATAGTTTTATATTATTTATGTACTAATAATTAACATTATGTCGATTCATGAATTTGTTTATGTTAATCAATCCCGAACGATTTGCATATATTTTATAGATAACTGCAGTTTTTAATATTATCGATGTGGTGATAACTAATGTTTATGTCGATATTTTATAAATTAACTGATTTTCAATAAAGTTTGGATTAAACTTTGTCTGAAGAAAGAATAATGGTTATTTTCCTTTTGACGATAGCAGATTGTCAGTATTGTAGGTAGATGTCCGGCAGGACAAATCTGACAGTGGTCTCTTAATTTTACTTTTATGCAGGGTCATAGTTCTTCCGTCGTTACAAATTTGGATTTTTAGTAGCTTATTATTGCCCTTTCGACTAGAGAAAATTTACTAAATCCTTGCTTATTAGATGAATAAATGATAGCTTACCTAAACGATGAATTCGTCTAGTTTGTTGATATTTCCTTTTACCACGGTCGTATGTAATTAACTGTTTAATTCTATCATGAATGACTTTATTGTCATCATCACTATTTTGCTCATCTTAAAGTAGATGTTATTAAACGTAAATATAAGATTACATCGATAAAAAATATCTAACGTAACTATAAAATTAAGATAATAATATAAATAAATTATAGAATCTTTTTGGTACTAGTTAACTTACCCGATCTTACCACAGCATCTGAACTTTTAGCTTGATTTTCATCCGCTTCGATCACCGTGCTTTCAACAGGTACTGAGGTAAGATCAATACTAACAGACTTATTCTCATCAGGAAGTTTATTTGCATGTACTTGGTAAATTGGACTATCGTGAGCACTTTTATGTCTTTCTAATCGATGATCGCCTGTGGTTCAAAATTCAAACGAATGTAATGATAATATTTAGATGATGTTCATGCGTATGTAATAATCTACTTCTTAATTATTATTACTGGAGATTTAAATTAGTATAGAGAATTATCAACATAGCAACCAAGATTAAGAGATTTAATTTAATGAAAGGTTGAGATTTTTAATTTCTTGATCAATACAGTACAGCGAAGCTTACAGAAAATTTTCTATGAGTAAAACTATGGATAGGTTATGAAGGTATTTACCTGTTCTTGATGCTAATCTATTATGATCTTTTGGGCAAGAAAAATATTCTTCGTCTTTAGTTAATCAAGATTTTAGATATTTAGCGACAAGATCATGAAATCTTAAGAAATTTTTATTCAGTTTCTTATTTGAAACTTTTAGTTTGATAAATTATAATATAATTTAAACCTGTTCCCACTTTGGCTTGATTAATAACAGAATGATTGCACATATCAAGCAATTGTTGAGTCTCACTGCTTGTAAGATGGATAAATAAACCTTCATCTGGAAAAGATGAAAATTTTGAAATTAAAATTCATACAACTTGAAAAAAATTAATATATTTAGTTTGCTTAATTTATATTTACCTACTACATAAACAGAAAATCGTGATATCGTACATATAACCTTAATTAGCATTAATTAACCTGATGGAGAATTAACCCGCGAATTCTTTTCCGATTTCGTATTTACATGGTCATCTTTTATTGAGAAGAGACTCATTTATTAATTTCCAGATTGCTGAGATTAATCAGTCTATGATATATTATACTCGAAGTCTTTCTAACAGCAACTTAAAATTATAATGCGAAACCTTTACCTTTTTGTTTAAATTATGAAATATAATTTCATTCTAACATTTTTCACTAAATAAAATCTTAAATCTTTATTGCGTATGTTTAGTAATTTAAACTAGGTTATCACTACCTGTGATTTTGCTACCACTTGTATTATGTTTCTTAAGAGATTTAGACTTCTTTTCAGCTAAGGATATGAAATGAAAATGCAAAATATAAATATACCACAACCACCAACAGTATTGGCTCTTTAAACGCTGCAACATTATCTTTAAAAATGACTTACCTTTACTATTGGTAGGATTATCATGATACGATAAATTTATTAGTGAAGAGTCTTCCGATGCTTGTTTATATTCATCCTCAAAGCTTACTATTGCCCAAGTAATATGAAATTAGATAAATAGGTTAGAGGATAGCATTATGATGATTTATATATTTAGCAATAATGTTGGTTCTGATTTTTCCATCGTTTAAGTTGTTTATGCAATGAGGAATAATAAAATTGATCGATAGAAATAAAATTTTTCTCAAACTAACCAGTTCGCTTAGCGCGATCCTTAGAGAAACTTTGGGATTGTATATTTCTATTAATGGTCAAAGATTTCGATTTTCCTTCAGGCAGAAGACTTGCTGAGCCGGTCAAAGATTGATTAGGAAGCTTCTCTTGGTTAGCATTATCGCGTTGATACTCAGGATTTGCTTGGATCGAGGTATCATAATCTGACATCTGTTTCAATTTTGTTAAATTCTCTGCCGATCGGTTCTTCAAAATTGTTTTGGATGCCATTTGCTTTTGGTTTGATTTTGATAATATTGGGGTAGCTGGAGCTTTCTTAATAATTTTTTGATTATTGGTATCATCTAACTTGATAAATGATGTAGAATTGGAACGATTTCTAGCTTCTTCCTTCTGTTTTTGTGTTTTCACCAGCGATTGGGAAGAATGAGCAGCTATCGATTTTTTACTAGGTTGCCCGTGGCCAGCAATAGAGCTCTGATCAACTTTAATTTTAGTTATGGGTGGCAAATTTCTGTTACTTTGCTGTATTATGGATTGCTTCGCTTTCTCTCTCTCGATAGGATTTTGAGATTTTACAATAGCCGTTGATGTTGCATTGGTGGATAATGTTTCTTTAACTACAGGAGAAGTAGGTTTGATAGAAGGTTTTAGTAGAGAGGGATCCAAAACAGTTCCAGTCTCTCTAAAGATGCGAACTTTTGGCTTTTTCATATCTTTATTTGACGTAGTTGCTTTGGCTTCTTTATTTATATTACTGGATGTTGCAGCAGAGGCATTGTTTTCGTACTCAGAAGCTGTTAAAAATGCCGAATCGTCATCAGAAGCTGTATTTGGATATATAATAAGGCAAGTTAAAACAATTTCTTAGTGTTAAGATCGAGTAATTGAAATGCCAAAAAATTCTTTGCTGCTGTATCAAAGCATTGTTATAGCATTGCAAGAATAATGCTAGAAAAAGCTTATATTGATGAAATATGATCAAGATGAATACTAGTATATATGATAAAGTATAATATTGCAAGAATACTGCAAGAAATAGCTTGTAATTATGAATCTTGGTCAAGGTGAATATTAGCACATTCGATGAAGCAAAAAGACTGTAAGAAAAAGCTCTTGTTACGAAATCACGATCAAGATAACGAATAGGACAATTTGATGAAGCTAGTATTGCAAGAACACTGCAAGAAAAAGCCTCCAATAAATAAATCAATATAAAGCTAACATATATGAAAAAGCAAAATATTGCAAGAAAAGCTTCTATTAATGAATCAATATGAAGACTAGTACATGTGATAAAGCACAATATTGCAAGGATACTATTAGAAAAAGCTTCTGCTACTGAATTATTATCAAGATGACGACTAGGACATGTGATAAAATTTAAAATAGATGTGGATTAGTGGTAATTTTTGATATTAGTCGTATAAAGAATGTGCTTTAAATTTTTTCTCGTAGAGAGAATTTGCTTTACCTTGTAATAATATCTTCTTTAAGTAGCGTAAAGTATTTTAAGGTAGACGATGATAGAAGGTATAAAGGATTTTATTGAGATACAAGTTACAGGCTAACAATGATATGGTTGTTATAGATAAGGTATTTGAGATAGCAGGAATGCAGGAACTGACTAACGAGTTAGCGTACAAGGGTATTTATAGGTTTTAGATGGGATTGAGATAATGTCTTTATATGTATAGCATGTCGTCTATATGTAGCCATGATGTCGTACATTATGAATGTAATACAATACAGTACTTAAACGGTATATGATAAGTATTCGTATATTAGGATATTACTATACTAGGCATCTTCTATATAAGATCATAATGTTACATACCTCAGATATTGCACTTAACGAAAGAGGAGCTTTTTAACGAACAACATGCCACAACTCAAAATGCGAAGCATGGAGCGTAAGCGATGTTTTATAAAGATGGAAATATACGGAACTGAGCAAATATGATTTTGTTACTTAAGAAAAGTACAAGTACTTGAAAGATTATGAACAATATATCCCCAGAAGCTTTCTTGTTATAAGATACATGATGCTAGCAATAAATTGCTGTACTGATCACATAGATCTATTTTTTACCTTTAGGGGTGTCCTCTTGTTTCTTCTTAAATAAGCTAAACCTTCTCTTTCTACTTTTGCTGAGTGATTTCTTCTTTTTTTTCTTTTTCCTTTTTACTTTTTTGTCAATATTTTCGTCGTCAGTTGATGCTTGAATTTTTACTTTTTTATACTTTGATTTATACTTTTTTGCTGTAAAATTATAGTCAATAGATAAAAAATAATTATTACCTTTACATTAGAAGAAATCTATGGATAAAATCAATGTTTAATTCATTTATATCACCGGTGCCAGCTATAGCCTACCTCGATGCTGATGGTATTGAATAACATCATTTTCTACCAGTTCAAATTCATCAGAATTGAAATTTTAGCGTAAAAAAGGTATTGATCAAGAAAATACAGAATGGTATATTATACTATTTTGAGCTCGCGAAAATGTAAAATAGTGAATGGTATTTTATGTCCATTAATGCTTATTCAAGTGTAAAATAGAGCTGAAAGAAGCCCATTGATCATAGAAGATAATGTACCTGAGGAACTGCTAGTGCTTGATAGCGTATCTTTATCCGGATCATCACTTAATTGACGAACATCAACCATTTCAACTTCTGTTTTAAATCATCATTGGAAAATATTTTTAGACAATACATAAACTCGCTTTAATTCTAATATTACTCCTATTTTAGCTATTGGATTAAATAAATTAGGATTATACCTTCCAATTCATCTTTATCACTATCTTCTAGACCGCAGCCGCAGCAGCTACAGCAGCAACAGCCGTTGCCTAATTAAAGAAGATTGCAACAAATTAAAATAGCACCATACAAGTTCAATTGCTGCAGTGCAATACCGGATGGATAATAACCAGGATATGCATCCGAATAAAAATGATTTGGTTACAGACTATTGGAGATTAACTACAAGATTAATTTGACAAAGCTAAAGTTTGACCGCAGAGTACTTATGTTCACCTGCATTGTCTTCAGCTGAACAAAATTTTCTTTTCTTACAACATCTAGGACATATAATGTCACAGCAATGACCAATATTTTGGCATAGGGGACTTTCATTGTAATAGTTTCTTATTTTCGCACCTGTATAATTGAAGCAACGATTTGAAATGAAATGGTAGAAGTACATCGTAATGAGTTTGAAAATTCTTCAACACTGAATTTTGAGCCAAAATTTATCTTAATTAGATCATGTCGTGTGACTAACAAACATCAATAAATAAACTCACTTAACGACTGTATACATGGACTAAATATTTCCACCGCACCAAGGACTATAAACATGTTGAGTGTTAAATAGAAGATAGATTGATTAGTAATTGACTATATTAGATTCGTAGGCCTTCAATTAACGAAACAGGAGCCAGAATCATGAATTAAAAGTAAAATGAATAAAATACAAGGAGATATGATCTCTTATAAATAGAAAGGATTTGTATCGATTCGTAAAATTTAAAACTAAATACTTAAAAAATACGATGATTTATATAGAAGAATGATTTGATCAAAACTTATTTTATACACCGTTCAACCCAAATAAGTAGGAAAATGATAAAAATACTTAATAACTATGATAATTAAATAAATGGGGAATCATTTTTAATATTTGGATACAAGAAATCAGATCGATTTGTAAATTTACAATTGAAAGTTGGAATTAGAAGAAAAAAGAAAAATAATTTCAACATTTATTTGAATTATTTCAAAAAATTAAGTAAATATAATATCATTTATAGTATTTGGATAAAAGAAATCATATCGATTCGCAAAATTTAGAATTAAAAGTTAGAATTGAAAGAAAAATGGGAAATAATTTATGAGTATACTTGTCTGATTATTTCAGTTGAGAAAAGATGTCAAATTACACTTCATTAATCACAAATAAAAGCAAGATTTTGTCTTGTGAATATGGCAAGACTTACTTATTCCGCATAGTTCGATAACTTTAGCAGGATCACTATCGAAGATTTCATATTTGTCATATTAAGTTATTAAAACAGGCTTAATTTGATTTTAGATTAAATTTACTAACATTTTGTAATTGAAATCATTTAATAAAATCATTATATGTATTACTTACGTTATTAATTTTACCAAGGCTAATCCAACTGCTGTAGCAGCAACACCTCCTGCAACACCTCCGGCTATTTGTTGTGCAGCTGAAATACCTTGAGCATAAACTAATTCACAACAGTGGCTCATCAAATATCTTATTAGTGCAAGAGTGAAATATTAAACGAGTAATTACAGATGAAAGCTGATAGAAAGGACTATACCTGTCACGTTAACTGGTAAGCTCTCAGCACCATAAATCGCAGCACGAGTGGAAGCTTTAACCTATAAAAATTATCATATTCTTATGGCATCTCAATTTATAGAATCGGTATCTCGTATTAAAATGAAATTTGAAGTTACGTGTAAATTTATTACTTAAGATTCAGAATGTTAAATTTACAAAGTCAGTAACCAAACTAATCTATTACGAACACTTTATGTTTAATTTTTAAAGGAAAAAATGCAAAATAGAAAGCTCTTCATTTAAAATCTGTTAGTCAGCTCGAATAGGCTACATTAATTGGTCCCTTAATCACGATAATGCTATCGACTTACAAATATAATATACGATATTATATTTGAGTAGTTTCAAAAAGATTTCTATTAGTTTTAATTAGAATTACACATTTTTGTGTATGCTAAGTCCTAATACTATTTGAAATTAGTCACTAAAGGACACATAATATAATTCAATATTCAAACATATTTTAAGGAAGTTTTCATTATTTCGAATTAATTCTAAAGGTTTGCATAATGTATTTATGAATTTGGCATAGCCGGCCAATTTTACTCAGGCACTTGCTGCCTGGTATATGAAAATTTTTATCATTAATGTCTTTCAAAAAGGAATGAAAATGTTCTTATTTATGGAAAAAAGTCGTCACCTGTAAAAATTCCAGTATATTATCTCTTTTTCGCAATAGATTTTAGCGACAAGGCAAAATGTGGCGAATGTAAATTGAATAAAATCAAACTTGTATGATGTAATGATACTAATTGTTTCATAACTATCCCATATTTGGTAGATATTCCTTTTCTTTGCAAACGATCATTTGAACGATTGCTTTACTTTCAAAATAAAATAGTACGAAGAAATGCCTCGGATGTAAACGAAGATATTTGGTTCTAATAATTTATAATTGAACCGCGTAGACAGGATTACTAAAATTGATTATTTCATGCATTTATTACGTGTACTTATAGTAACTCTGTAAGTGGTTTGAAGTGAGTAAACATGATAACTGAAAATGATTATTTCATGCGGTAATTAGGTGTACTTACAGTAACTCTGTAGGTGGTTTGATCTTCCAGTTTACTAGTATTGAGCATAAGAATATTGCCGGAAACTATTTCCTCATAAATTTCGATCAACTTGTTGGTTACATTGGCTTTGCTTGTAGATATCAGGGTAAATTTAATAAGATAATTTTTTATAAGCCCATTTGGCTCTACAGGTGGTTTCCAACGAATACTAACCATCTTTACATCGACTCTACTGAGTGCTTTAACATTTTTTGGCGGCCCAGGTACTAGAATTAAAAGTGGTAAAGATTATTTAAAATGTTTATATTGTACAGGTCTTTAGTTTGTTTCGATCACGATTGGTATTAAATGAATCAATCAAAATTGGCAAGAAGTATGAAGACATCCCTATACGATTAACCGTAAAATAGTATTTAAACCAAATATAAGCAGGATATAAAATTTATAGATATTTATACCCTAAATGCAATCAATAGTTACTATATTATAATTCCAAACAGGTACATATTCAAAAATGTAAATGGTATTTGTCTCAACAATACAAAGGGAGTGAATTTCGAATCAGTAAATACTGTACAACTAGATAGATTATTCACCTATCTTATTTTAGAGATGCATTAGAGTACAAGATATGTAAAACATATCCAGAGATTTAATGTAAGAAATTAAATCAATTAAAATTGCACAGAATATGAATCGTTATAATTATTGAATTACAGTAAGATAATATTTGAATCAGATACATTAAAAGATACTATATTTTAGAGGGGTTTATACCCAAAATGCGATCAATAATTATTACTAAATTATCAATCCAAATAAGCGAATATTCAATAATTTAAAAGGTAGATGTATCTGCAACGTCGAGAGTACATTTTAAACCGGTACCTCATATAATTGTTACCGTCCAAGTACGAAATCAGGTAAATTCGCGAAATGCCTAGTCAATTTGCAAAATGCCATACCTCTGGTATTATTAATCGATGAAAAAACTTTAAAGCTAATGTTAAGTGTAACAGTAAATATCATAATCAAAGAACTTGTAAAAATATATTATAATTTTCGTAATCAGAACATTATCAATTCAATAATAACTACTTAATTGATAATATTATCTCTAAATGTTTTGCAATTACTAAATTGCAAGTTATATATGTAATGATTATTTGAATTAGTCTATTATTACTAGTATAATCATCAGTGAAAAATAGATTCTCTGTTTTTTTAGTAATATGACTACATGAATAATAATAATTTCTCTGATTTATAAAAGAAGACGGTTTCTCTGATTTACGGGTTTGGGTATTTTTGCAGTTTGCGAAGTGACTGGGCATTCCTCAAATATTTTGAACTTCGTACTCAAACGGGTACTAATATTCTATATTTACTATTGTATAACATGGAGTACTGTGATATAGTATCAATTTATACATCTATTTCGAACGCAATCGATTTGTCTATTTATGCCGGTAAAATCGATCTCTCATTTTAGTCATACTTACCTCCATCATTCGTAGTAACTAGAATTGTTTGACAAGGTAGTTTTCTTTGCTCAATATTTCTTAAATAGGCTATTGGAGTTACTCTCATCCAGTAGGTAGTAAAAGGTTTTAAATTACTAATCTTATAAATTTTAGCAATTGTCATATTTTTAATTATTGGTCGAAATCTCCTTGCAAAATCATTTGTCGATATCCCGGAGCAATTAAAGCATTCCAAGTCGAATATGAGTTTATCCTTTAGTTCTTCAGCGATGTAACCGATCCTCAAGTCTACGCTCTGATTATGCTTTCGAAGATAGGTTAAAGGGCAAGTTGGAATATCTAATGATAAACATTTGGAGATAATTAAAATATCAGTCATTTAGCTATGGAGGATCTACCAAAATTATTACTCTATCCTATTATGTTGGACTAGACTTCTATTCTCAATTTATCGAGTAATGTCAAGTCACTATGTCGCTTCTAGATACTTACTAATACATAAATTGGAGATATGCATCACTTTATCTCGTGTGCACAGACATTTTTTTGATCCAGTTACGATCGCAACGGTCCCTAGTGGACATTTTTTACATGGATTGGAGGAGATATCCGGCTTAAAGTAGTTAACAGGACAATCTAAAGGATAGGTTAAGAATAGGTTAATGAAAAATTTACTAAATTGGCTTAAATGCCCCAAAATTACATCATTTTAGACGTCTAATTGTCAGATAAGATTACAAATACATTTTACTTTGTATGTTTTAGACTTGATGTAGCAGCTGGCTATTACATTTGGATATTTTTACACACATTTAATGAAATTTTGAGCTGTATCAGATCTTATCCGTTATTAGAAAGTAGTGTATATTAATTATATTCGTTATTTTAAAATGGGATTCTAAAAGAATAGCTGAAGGTAAGCTTATAATGTATAAAGTCCTAGATTTCTTGTAAGCCAATAGACTAAACATTAAAATGTTGCAGCTCTTTGTGACAGTGTTATATACTGTATTAGAGTAGAAATATCTATGTTAGGATAATTCTGTTAGACTATCCTTATTTAGTTAACTTCTAATTTGGATATACTGTGTTTTAATATATCATTGACTTTTTATGACTGAGACACATATACACGTACTGAAATTAATAGTTATAATAGGGAATGCAAATCATCTACTTACAATTCGAATCATTGTGATTGTAATTTACTTATAGCAGATTGTAAATTATCATGGAAATGTTCCGTGATAGGACATATCGTAATCTGACTATTCTGTATTAGTCATTACATGCCTATGTTCGTAAATACTGTTATCTGCATTAAGGGAGCAGTAGCTAAAATTAATATCTAATTCAGCAAATGATTCCAAAGTTAATTGTATTATCTATGACTCATGAAGTATTGAGGAATAGTATGTAAATGCAGTATATCGTGAAATAAAGTGGATTCTCAAACTTAGTGTTCAACGTAAAATACGAGGCGTCTAAGTCTTTGTGTAGTCTGCTAGTAGAGCAAAAATTGTTTCTGATAGTGCAGATATCATTCCTTGATATGTGGTTCAAGGAATTGACTTATTGATCGTACATTACGTTATCTTGTTGCAAAGCTGTTTTATGACACTCTTTTAAAAATGAATAAGTTGCTTCTATTTAGATCACTATTAATTAATATCATTCTAATCATTAGGGAATACTCTTATATTAATAATGTTTATTTTAAAGGGCATGCTAAAGCTATAAGTGAACTTAAGCCTATTCAGTATAAAGTCTTCAATTTCGAGTAGGTCAGAGTACTAAATGTCTATATACCGTAATATGGTCTAGAGACTTGCTCCGAAATGAAAAAGTTGTATCTACTTTTAATCTACGCGTACATTAATCAATATCATTGTAATCACTCGGAAATACTCGTTTATTAATTATGTTCGGTTAGCTTAAAAATGGTTTCCTAAATGCTATTTTTGACAGTAAGCCTATATTGCATAAATGTATTCGATTTCGAGCAAGCCAGTAAATTTAGTATAAAACATAGAAGCTTCTTTTGGAAATGAATAAGTTGCTTCTATTTTTGTCTACATTAATTAAGATCATTCTAATCATCAATACCCTAATATTAATATTATTCGCTTTTTAGAGGGTATCCTAAAAGTTATAGCTGAAGGTAAGTCTATGCTGTTGTTACGATGCGTAATTTCTGACGAGACTATAAAAGGCTGGTGCCTGAAGATCCTTTTTAGTTAGTTAGTTAGTCGGTTGGATAGTCAACTAGTTTTTCAATTGATATTTAATTGTAAAGTCTATAATCTTGGGTGCCGAGATTTCTTCAGTATTAAATGATAGTAAATCTCTGACTTTCTCGTCTACACTATCTATGACGCTATAATTATACCATAGTATTCGGTCGTTGGAACTGAATTATTTGGTGATATAGCTAATCTCGCCTCTTTAAGTTAGTAAGTGGCGTTCTCCGCAAGGATTGGCGTGTATAGACTACTTTGTCACTAGTGGTGTGTGACAGCTGTATAAAAGTCTTCGAATTTCAGCAGGCCAGCAGACTGAATATTTAAGTTTAGAAGTTTCTTTTGAAAAGAATAAGTTACTTCTACTTTAATCTAAATTATTTAATAACGTTCCAACTGTAAGTACTATATGAGAATGATGGCCATAGCTTGTGCCAGAATAATTCTTTAATAACCATTTTAAGTTAAAAGACTGCAAGTAGTTTTTTACTGACCATAGCAAACAGGCGGAAGCCCCTCTTGAATGGATCGCCTGTCTTTACCAGCAGCACAAGGACAGTTATTGACATAATTGATATATTCACCATTTGCGGTACATTCTGCTGTGGGTTTTATCCCATCTGCCGATGAAGCTGAGGTACCGCTACATCGACCCTGTACAATTATTGATTTACTAGCTGGTGCTATAACACGTGGAAATGATGCTTCGCCATAATTTGTTTCGGGACATATATAGTACCAAATGGTAACTCTTCTAACATTGGTACATGTCCCGCGATCTTCAATATTGAAATACTTGCCGCCATAGTTTAAATCAGAATCATCAATGATTACTTTAGAAGCCACATTAGCTGGAGGTCTTCGACTACTATCCATATATGTAGTTGGCTGTTGATTATTGGTTGTTCCACTATCCTGACGCGTCAGGAGTAGCGTATAAGTTAGCAGCAAGGAAGGCTAAAAGTAAAATAGGTTTATTGAGTTCTCCGAACATTTCAAACTATCAAGGCTAAATTGATTATTTGGTGTCCGTTTTAAAATTGATACTAAATTATTGCAAGATTAATATATAATTACTCAAAATTGTTAATATAGCATACTAGGCAAAGATTTCCGGACAATTTATTAGCTAATGTCAAGTAATAAACTCTCAGGGTTGAGGGGCAGTTGAAGAAATTAGCTGGGCAGTTGATAGTGCTCTCATAATTCAGGTTGAAATAGATTGCTTTTACACCAGGAATTTTGGGAATAAATGGAGATATTAGCCATGCTTGCTGCTGAGGACGTCGATTACATATTCTATAGTAACTATAAGTATTTTCCGGTGATGGCGGGCGATAGGTAAACTAAAATCGAAATAAATAAGAAAAATAATACATAATCATTTTCGTAAATAGTCGTTACGGAAATTAGGATAGTATCAAAATTATTGAAGCTTTTATCCCATTATCTTTTTATAAAGAAATAAACAGGATGGAATAACGCGGTTATACAAAGATATTTATGATTAACTAGAGGCTGGTTTTAGATCATCAATACAGTAGAGAATATCGATATAAATGAATTAATGAATTACAGATTTGGTCAATTTTGAATAAAACAATAATTATGACGTTTGATATCAGAGTGAAAAATTGTTAAATATTTCTAGTAAATAACACCGGAAGATGTGTACGATAAAACTGAGGGCTGGTTTTAATTCATTATTACAGTAAAGAATATCGATAGAAATATATTAATGAAATATATATTTGTTATGTCGTTTAGAAAAACAATAATTATGATACTTGGTATTAGAAGAAAAAATTGGTAAATATCTCGATTGCATAACGCTACAAATGAATAAATATTTCTATCTTATGACTCTGCAAGGTATGCATTACAAAATTGAGGACTGATCTGAAGGCCATTAATACTGTAAAGAACATTGATATAAATAAATTGATGAATTACCGTTCAAAATTTCGTAAAATTTTTGAATAAAACAATAATTATGATAGTTGATATTAGTATGAGAAGTTATCGTTAAATAATTCTATCCTATAGCTCCGAAAGATTTCAGTATAGTAATATCGATAACTGAATTTGTTAATCTTGTGCTAGGAAAGTGCTATTCGGTAGCAACAAAAATAAATCCCTGTTAAACAGTAGGCAAAAAAAATAGGCTATTACGGCATTTATCATTTAGACTAAAATTTGAGGCGGATGATGATCACATAATTTCATCGCATTTCATGAAGATTAACGAATAAAGTCGATAAATACTATCGATTTGATCTCATTCTATCATTTTATGCACATACTAATAAATCATCCGTGACTAATTCTAGATTGAATCAACACCATCGCAGAATTGTATCGTGCTATCTTTAATTATGATTGAGAATAAAAAATACAAACATTGACTGCTTGATTGGAATTATTAAATATAGCACAGTTTTGCCAAACTCTCCAGTTCCACGCATTGCGATAAGTATCTAGAATCGTAACTACATCAATCAGATCCGAGTAGGCATCCGAAGTCATAAACAGAAATAAAATATTGGGAATTAGTTAATGAGAACAAATAAATGCAATATCTCAGTATTGTTTTATATACAGAATTTCATGACTGAAAACTTAATTCAGGAAAGAAAATATGTACAGGATAATGGGCTTAAAATGATGTTAAAATTGCAAGAGTACCTAATACAATCACAATCGTTTAAATTAAAAATGTAATTTTCATATAATAAGGAGAAAAATGATCATCTAGTACAACACATTTAAACTGATTGCAAGAACCTAAGCAAACATACACCTTAAGTATACTTGAATACATTCGTAAAAGTAGAATTGTTCATTTGTGCGTCTTACTTAATTGATATGAGATTAACTCAATGTTAATTTATAATTTTGACTGTTCGCTTTGCGACATAGGAGTATCTTACTGACTAGTATAACAATCCACCACATCAGTATCTTTAAAGCTTAGATTGAACTGTATTAATCAATAGAAGATGATTTGAGGAAGTGATTTCAGTAGAGAGATCCGAAATTCATTTCTGTTATCATCAACAAGCATGTTGATAATGCATTTTACAAACAGTAGGTTTACAACATAGACGCCGTAGGTATTAACATCTTAAGCTCTCCTATTGGAAGTTGGAAATTTAGTCACCAATATACCGCATAAGTCGGCTATTTAAGCTGAATACTTTATGGTAATAGCGTATGAATAAGGGTCTTTTAGTTATTGTAATCCAGTAATTATTGCTAGTAATTTATTCTTTACAAGCTTGATGCAAAACTCACTAGGTACATGTCTTAGGGCATATCTGTATACTGCATGTATAAATGTAGTTGCAGTAATAGGTAAGAGAGTGAATAGTAAAGATCTTCTAATACAGCAATCGAACCTATTTGCATTTATCTATCCTATAGCTTGTTGCGTAATGAGCGGAAGGAATTGAAGAAATGAAGATTGAAAGCTCAGTACAAAGTTCTAAGAATTGTTAGGTATTATCTGTGAGCTAATATCGTAGTAGTGCATGCTATAGCTTCAATAAAGGGCGAAATGAAGAAATTATAATATCTCAAGCTCTTTCAAGCAAACTAAGCACTCCGCTAGTATAAGATGGATCCTAATTGCTACAGATTTTATCCCCAGAATTGTAAATAAGAGAATAAATGGAAATAAATATCTGTTGTCTCTCATTGTTTCAATTCTTAAATTCGGCATGTGCAGTAAATATATTTTGAACTCAGCTTATCACTAAGTCACTATTTCTTTAAATATGAAAATTAATATTTAAAGAATAAAAGTAATTTTCATGATACATTCAATAGCTATCATTAACCATACTAGATATAACATAAGCTGTACTGATTTTATGAATCTTATAAATGTCGTTTATATCTCTAATTTCATTTAATCCTATATATACATAAAAGCAATAAAATTCTTGATTAGACTAAAGCTATATCACCTTGATCAGCTTCGGATAGATCAAAATGCAACATAAATACCAGATTCAGAGCTAGAACTGTTGAAATGAACATCTTTCTTGCCTCTACATCAACTTCAAGTGTTAAAATGGCGTAAATTCCAAAGAAAAGGTAGAAGAATGTTCCAAGAACTTAAATCCTACAGTATATCCAAAAATCTTTATAGTGATTGCATTTTCTACGGATCTATTGTCTAAAAAAAGTTCTTTCTAATATAATATAGGTTCGGTATAGCACACTTTAAACTGTAAAAGAAGTTTCACAGCTATAATACAGCTTTTCAAATGAGAAGATATTAACGGTATCCTATCCTATGGAATTCTATCAATATTAAAGCACATTTGATTGGTAGTACTATTTATAGATGCAATCTGACATCACTAACCCCGATCTACCGGATAGAATAGAAATATACTTGCAAATTCATACTGTATGCAGTAATTGGATTAATGGTGGTATTAATTATTATTTTAGACATCGATTTTAACGCAATTATACTATAATTAAATTAGTATTTCAAATTGAAAAGAATGTTACTTTAATGGTATATATATGCGTACAGCAACTTATTATTGGTATTCTTGGCTATCGACCATGTTATTTTATTGTACTATTTACAGTAACCTAATTTTAGTATTTTGCATTTTTTTACTGCATTTTTAGTGATAGAGCAAAGAAAAATGTTATAAAAAAATTTGGCTACCGGTTTGATGTCTATGAATATTACAGCTAAGACATTATATTTAAAATCTTGAAAGCATAGAAGAGATTGGATAATAACATTCGGTTGAATAAGCAATGTATGATCCTAGTCGTAATATAATCGATAAAATAACACTATTAATTGGCAGAGAGGGCTATGTGACTTGTCACTGCAGTTATTGATAGGTTGACTAATATAGCTCTAGAATTATAATTCAATTGAAGGCGGCAATCACATATAGAACTTTTTCCATCAGAAAAGAATACAGTGCAAGAAAAATAAGCTGTTTGCATGAAGTTTGGAGCTGTTATTAGTTATAAGATTCGATGATTAATATGAAGAAACTTTTTAAAGGTAGAACTATAAAAATCTCATATTCCTATGAATAATTTTCATACCCTAGATAAAAATTTCATTTGCATCATCCTGTGTTTAGTAGATATTTTGATAATGTTCCATAATCAAATAAAATAATGGCTGACTTCTTATAACATAATCAGCACTTTACAGTCAGAGCTTTTATATCATTTTAAGGAATACACTACTCTATTACATCTACAGTATGTGCAATGTATTAGTCAATCCAAGAAGGCTATCCAATAAAATGGCATAAATAATATCTATTCATCATACTATTGATCGGATTACATTGAATGACAAGATTTCGTACTCATAGTATTGATAGATTCATTAGTTTGGTAAGATATAAGTACTAATTTAATAAATTAATTAAAATGAAAATTCTACAGATTGTTAATGATTAGAAAGGTAGGTGAGATTAAACCATCACAATCCTTTCATCACAAAACTAGTCAATTCATAGTTAATTTACGTAAATATTACTTATCACTTAAATAATATTATAAAACTGTAGTTATCTATGAAAGAATGTATAGCGTATAGATAGCGGCATTTTTAATAAATACTAAAGTACCCATGCATCATTTGAAGTACAGTAAATAAGACAAGTATTAGTAAAGCCCCTTCACGACAAATATAGTTAACCTTTACTTCTTTTCTTTTTAGCTACTAATCTTATATGCCCTACTTGATGACAGTTTATATGCTGATCCATATGGACTGCTTTTAACCATAAATTATTATAGCGTACAATAAAGAACTTAGTGAATTTTCTTGATAAAATGCACTGGTGCTAGGTGTGTCAGAGATGATCGTTACTAACGTATATCTTCATGAAATTTTTTATCACCAGATGGAGATCATATTTAGATTTACTCTGTATTATAGCTTGAAGAGATTTTCCATGCGTTAGAGAAACTTAAGTATAGCAAAATTATTTATTTAATAGCTAAAAATGGCCATGCACAGTGGCAATAGTAAGAGTGGGCTATCTCATTCCTTTGGTGAAAAATGTCTTTATTGATTACCGTTTAAATAATATCCATTTTCCTACATATATTTACATTAACTGATATTAAGAAGTTATTAGTCGATAATTATATCGATTTTTAACCTTTCGTATAGGGCCAATTACGCAATTTTAATAATTAAGATTTAAACTCAACTTGCATACTAACACTAGTATAAAGCTATTTTTAATCGTTACTTAAATAGGGTATATATCAAGTATTTACGATTTTACATCTATGGCTGATCTTAACACTTGTAAATGTCCTTAAAAACACTTTTTAATAAACGATGATAATACTATATCGTTCAAAGCACCTGAAGCCTAAGCTATTCGAGCTGCTGACGTTTCACCTTGATCATTTTGGCTAAAGTAGCCATTCATAACCCTTTTAGAATAGATAATATCCTTAATACGGTCATGAAGTGCTTGATTTTCATCGCTGCTATTCTGTAATTGCAAATTTCGCTGCAATGGATCTATTTAATTGAAGCCACAATTTTAAAGCGAAATCATCTGTTCATATTTATACCATGATAGTATATTTATGTGATATACTGTTGTCAATATCAGCTGTAATGATAAGTACCTGTTGGGTTGGGCTGCTGATCAGGTTCAATTTGAATTTCTAATTTTGGTTTATAAACATTGCTTGCTAAATAAGACACAGTTAATTTTAAAACTAAAGGGGACTGACTATAAAAATATGCGGTAAAAAGCATTCGTACTACATTATAAAGCATCGGATTAAGAGCGATTTCAACTACTTATTACGAATTCTAAAGTCATCAATATTTCAATTGGATGATAGCATTTACGATAGAAGCCATATCTAATTTAGTGCCAGAATGTTACTTAAACTAGAAAGACGAATTAAATGTTACCCTCACTATCCGGGCAATCATAGAATTCTCCGGAAATATCACTTAGATTTTCAATTTCATCACAGCTAAAGAAATTTTCTCCTATTGTGGTAATTATTTAAGATTCTGATATCAATTCAATCAATTTGTTTCACCGTATCGAACTGCTTTCAATTACTGTATACCTGCTTTTTTTGCAGCAATTTTTCGACGTAACTTGAGTATTAACAGTTTTTGGCGAGCTGTTAATTTTATGCTCTTGTCTTGGGAACCTATTAAGTTAATTAATATTTTTATTAGCCAAATAATATGTTATGATGGTGTTTAAATTAAAGATTAATATTTTTACTCAGATATTATACAAGTCGATGGAAGTAGTTTAAAATTATCTTTTACCCGATTCATTTGCTTTAACTTTCTTATAGAGATTTCTGAGTATTTGTTTTTGTTGTTGCGATAACGTTGGCTTTTTATATGCCTGATCTAGAATAAAGAGTAGTGTATGATCCATTTCTAATGGTAATTGCTAATAAAATATTGTATCATTTATGGCATTAGTTTTGTTTGCTTTTCCTGATTATTACAGGTCTTCCCTTTACACTTGCAAAATTTCTTACCTTTTGTAGCTTTCCTTTGCTCCATCAGTTGTGCAGCTATAAGTGAACATGAAGTAGCTATCAAATATTTGTATTTTATTTCGTCAACTTTCGGTATCTTTTAGAATTTATGTAAAAAATCTTCTCTTATATAAAAATAGTTATGTTAACAAATTATATCAATTCGAAAAGATTTTTTAGCGGTAAAATGGAGTAATTTCTATCGGATCCAACCTCGTGCAATAGATTCATATGCTGGTGGTAAATCTATAATAAAAATTTTAAAACCATTTAAGCCTGCTCACTTTAACATATCAATAATTAGTGATCAAGACATTTGGTAGTCAAGTAAATTTTCTGAAATACCTCTCGTGTTTTCTTTCTTATGTTTGCTAGACAGTTGTTTATGCAGTGATTTTCTCTCATCTGTAAATAGAAAAGAAAAGGATTTATTCGTACTTAAAAATAGCAATTATCTCATCTTTATTTAAAATAGGATATTCTAGCGATCTAGCGATTGGTTAGGATGAAATTAAGCAACATTTTCTTCATTAATTTTTATTTGTGCATCATTCCACAATATTGCATGGCAATAGCTATCAATATTACCGTAATATTCATGCCTTCTTGAAACTCGTGCATGGTCGTCACAATCTTTATTAGGTGAAATTATAATTATAACGGTAAACAAGATTAATCAAACAGCTATAACTTATCAAAAGCTATTATGGATTACGGAAATCTTGAAACTTTATATTGCAAATCGCAAGATTGAATACATAGCTAAAATTAATTAAAAGTTAATGGAAGCTGTAAAACTAGATTGCAAATCATCTTGATTTTCAATCTTTGATCACTGATTTTGAGCAATAAATTAACACCTATATGAACTCGATATCGTTGTTTCTCATCAGCTGAAAATGATCTGCAATTATTAAAGATCATAAAATTTATTAAGTAGTCAGCCAGGAACTCATTACGCAATATCTTTGCTAGATGCAAATCTTCTGCTGATATTTTAAATTATACATTATAACATAAGATCTAAAACAAAATTAGCATCTGCTTTATTATCAGAACATACCGATCGTAATATCGATCATCATATCGATCTCTAATGCTGTCTAGGGATCTTCGACGCCGCCTTCTATATTTTGGAGAATTTCTTCTTCGTGAACTGCTATAATCTAGATACGGCAAAGTAAACCTTATCAAAAAGATTAGAAACTACAATTTTTAATTAAAACGGACAAGATTAAATTATTTATTTCTCATACACAATGACTAATTTTATTTTCAAAAGAATACTCTGTAAAAAAAATTGTTCGCTCAACATTTCTAGGTAGACATTTTTGCAGTTAATTTTAAATCGATTATTTCATACAATCAGATCCACTGTAGTAACGATCTTGACGTGAATATCTCCCTCTTCTTCGTCTATGTCTATAACCTGAGGAAGAATAGCTATCTATCGTTGATGAATCATCAGATGACGAGGAGGAAGATGATGATTTATTCTTCCTTTTGGATTTCTTCTTCTTAGATTTCTTTTTCTTTGATTCACTCTTTTTCTTCTTATTTTTCTTCTCCTCTTTTTCCTTCTTCTTTCTTTTCCTCCTTCGAGATTGATTGTCATTGTCTAAGAATGATAAATAGAATTACTGATATAAGGGTAAAATGCCGATTGCAGTAGTAGAAGGAGTCTATTACATGGCCATTACAGATATAAATTACGTCATTTGCTAGAATATTTAATGAATTACCTAGAGCTTGGTCTTGCGTATTTAAATTCCCGGCTAAACATATCATTAATTTTGTTAAAGTGGTAAAGAATAGAATAGTATTACTTACTAAGGTACTTTGTCAAAAATTCTGTTAGGGATAAGTACAATGTTCTGTAACTAACTTACATATTCCTGCAGTAGTAGCTTGTCCTCTAGCATGAAGGACCACTTCGTCTTTATTTTTCCATCGATATTATTGGAGCAAATGATAAATTACTATTAACCTGAGCATTGATATTGAAATAACTAATGCTACATAGAATTAAAGGAAAGCTGTATGCACAAAAATAAATCAATGTTTGTCAGTTCTATATACTAGTTCTGACAATTTTTACAACACATAAATTTAACCTTCCGATGAGTTGGAATTTTTATGCCGTCCGCAGCATCTGCAACAGGATTTCGAATCTAATAAGATAGTCAAAATTTACGTCTAAGAACGTTACATATCTGCATACTTGCACTTTTAGAATACCATCGGCTTTGGTCCGAGCTTCAATTGCCAATATAATTGATGCAACATATTACAGTAGCCAATATTTTAGGCTTACCTTTACCACCTTCAACGTCTTTTTTTTTTCTACATTTTGTGCAGCAAAATAATATAGCACATAGGCCACAGCAGCAGAGAACTCTGTTAATTCGTTTATCTAGTAAGACATGAAGAAAAAGCAACGTCATGATCGATTTCAGCTATTTTACTGTATATGCGAATTATTGTGGATTGAATAACGCAAAATAAATATTATTTATGTAGTACAATTTCGGTAATAATACTAATCAAAGATTAAATCGAGAGAATATAACCGTATTGGCTATCTTGTAAATTACTAACATTGGTTACCTTATCGATTAACTAGAAAGGTGTCAACAAGATAAGACTATGATATCATCTATCAAATGAATGTAGTAATCGAGAGAATATTGGTATTATTATTATGGTACGGTACTGCCTACCAGTATATCGTAATTTTAACTATCTTATTCTACTACTAATGAGTAATAATTGAATTATTATTTAGAAAAATATGGCAAATTACTATATTCTATCTATCAAAGTCTTTAAATATAAAGAACTCAGAAAAATGAAGATTATTATATCATCTATAAATGAATGTAGCTATCAAGATAATGCGGTATTGCTATTATTCTGGTACTATTACCAGAATATCATAGCTTTGGCTATCTTATTCTATCATTAACTAAATAATAATTAAACAATTAATCAGAAAAATGCGGCCAATTGATGCATTCTGTCTATCATGATCTTTATAATTTTATACCACCTATACCATTAATTAGCAATTTAAATGAAGATCACATCCATAATACAGTACAACACTTCATGCGTCCTACTATTATGATACAGCGTCTGTAGAATTAGTTTATTATAATCAGATTAGTCTAATCTCCTTCATATAATACTATATTTACTTACAGTTACGCATTTTCATGCATAATTTTGGTAGTGCCTTTACTAAGATGGTGAGATAAAGCAGATGTAAAGTTAACAATATCTCAAAATTAAAGATGAAATTAATGTTTACAATGCCAGTTATCAACCCCCAGTATGATATTATTAGGAATACAGATATGTGTGAGCAGTAATATCTCAATAGCATTACTTTGGTATGTCAAATTGATGCAATAGATTAGGTATAATTACATTTATCGACAACGGCGATAATTTTTCCGGCACTAACTCCGTCCCTAAAATTTATTTCATTTATTATAATTTTATATCTTAAACAGTTTCAGATTGAACTTGATTAAAGTTTTAAAACATAAGAAAAATTAGAAGCAATAATATGATATTAAATAGAGAAAGATTGATATAGATTCAGATAAAAGTGAGGTCGATTTAATTAGACTCTATCCAGTCTTTCTACACTAACTTAGCCATCATGCCAAACTTCAGAGCAAAAACTCCTAAACCAGTAGCTACAGCTCCTCCGGTAACACTTCCGATAACTGAAGATGTGGTTCTATCTCTCTCATAAACTAGATGAATAACGAAACAAAGTTAATTATTGAGATAGAAAAGATTCATTCTTAATCAAAATGTGGACTGTGGCTATAATTTAGGATTCACAAGCTTTTTATTTAGCTTGAGGCTCAATTATAATGATTAATACTTACGTATTTGCTTGCACTATTACACTAAGTCCTAAATTTATATTGTAGTCCAGTGCAGTACGTACTCAAGTTGATCGTATTATTATGTCCTCGTTAATTTATTATACTTTCGTATATCTTAGTATTAGTATTAATAAGACTTGACGTCACTTCTCTACAACTTATGATAACTGTTATATTCAATTGATTTCCATATTAGGGATTATTACTGGTTATGTTCACCATTTTAGAGATGATTACCGTCGTGAGATTATGTTTTGAAATATATTTACTGTTGTCGTGGTTTTATTGGCTTACCTTACAAGTATAGAGTATTGATGTATTAACTGTAATGGTATAAAAAGGAGATACGATAGAGAAAAAAGGGAGACTTCGGCTTATGTTAAATTTGAATAAGTCATTAAGTTACTGGTTGGTAACGTGATAATAAAGGAGATTTTTTTAAGTTTAACTTGCAGTCGTGACAATAACAATAAACTAGACTTTAAATTGCTACGCTAATAGCAAAGTAAGCAATTTCATTCCGAATAATTATACCGAAAGTTACACCATGGAAAAATGCGTAATAAATCTTTGATTGCATGCAGTATGAACTCGGATAGATCAGCCGATTATATTAAAAGGTAATCATGCTACCTGTTACATTCCGTGTCACACTTGGAGGGCCAAATGTTCCATGAACAGTTGCTGCTCTGATCTAAAGATTATTCAACATTTTGAAGAATTTAAATTTCAGGAAAATTCAGAAAATTTCAGTTCAAGAGTGGTTTATCACGCTCTATTACCTACCGTGACATGAAAGACTGTTCGAACAGGTAAAGTACTAATATTATAGAATAAAACGGTATGATCTACTTCGACGATAACATCTTTTTCAAGATCTTCTGCAGTTGCATTAAAAGCTTCTTTTAAGCTAAACATAATCAAATATCGACGAATAGCACCATTTGGTAATGTAGGCGGCTTCCAAGATACATGAACTAAGGGATTTCCCTTTTTGCTTTGGGTTTTCACTTTCGTTGGAGGACCAGGAACTACAAAATAGTGAAAGCCATGCATTTTTACGGATAATAAGGGAAATCATAAATTCTTAGTTTACCTACACTACATCAGTAATAATGCAATAGTTTATTTTAATGTATCCTATACTACATGATTTTCTTTTTCATTTACCGCCATCTAGTGTCCGAAAGATTACTGTTTCACAAGGTGTCTTTTTCTGTTTACCATCTACGATATGAATCCATGGCACTACTCGTAATGCATAACTTGTAGCTGGTTTCAAGTTAGTTACCATTAATTGCTTATCTAATGTAATGTTGGCCGTATAAACAGTATAACGACGAAAATTAATATCCTTTAGGCTACAATTAAAACATTCTAAATCAAAAGACATATTCCTTGTAATTTGTTCCTCGATGCGGCTAAATTGTAAGATTGCCGATGTATTTTTAACAGCCAAATAGAACAACTTGCATACGGGCATTGCTATAATAAATATAGTAAAAATTATAATTAAATTCTAGTCAAATAAGATGATATAATTATGATGCCAATAGAAATATTAAAAAGATGTTAATTAAGCATTTCCTTATAAGTTTTATAATACATGTATATATATATATATACTATACTTACTGATACACTCCCCAGATATGTGCAGAATACTATTCTTCAGACATACGCATTCTCTGGCGCCTTTACGAATAGTTATCATGCTATTTGGACATCGTTCGCACTTTCCGGACGATGGTAATGATTTATAATAATTAAATTTACAATCTAGAATTGAATCATTCAAAGTAAATTATCTATGGAAAAAGTGGATAAATAGCGTCACCAATATTTATAGTTAATTGCAGTATCTAATATAAAATATTTCATTCTTCTTAGCGGAAGACTTCTATGTAGCAATAGATTTGTATCGTAAGTTTGAAATTGTATTTGGGAAAGGACATACTCAAGCATATATTTTACTATCATTAACGACAAAGAATTTAATAACTAATTTGAAGCATAATTTTATTACTAGCTGGTATTACCATCCCTGAATTAAGTTTCCAATTACAAAGCACTATACAGTACATCTTACTAACTGGCATTATTATTTTAAAAGATTACTAAGCATCATTTTAAGACAGAGAAATTCATCATTACTAGTTAAAATAAGCTATCCTAGCCTACACTCGAGGATCATTAATTAAAAACATATTATTTGCTGAACAGCATCACAACTGGTCTATATCTCAGTATACGGATATTGAAATTATCGTTTGTTAAAAATTTTTATGCTATTTTGTCAGCTATTACGAAATAAGAACTAATATGCGATTATACTATTTACTGAATTGTATCCCAAGATACATCCGTATATTATTTATTCATAGCCCTAAAATTTTATAGTAACTTGTTTTTGCAAGTAAGCTATTGCCGAAAATTATTTACAATAGTTTAGATTAAGCGAAATAGAATATGATTCACTGGAAAATAAATACTACTGCTTACTGATATTATTAATCTAGCAGATTATTCGTTAGAAGATCTTACTATTTCAATAAAGTATAACTGGCGGAATTAGGCGATGCACTTAATATGTACTTTACCAACCTTGGCAAGATACGAAAATTCTTTCCCGACCGGCATTACAAGGACAATTATTGACATAATTTGCCCATTTACCATTAGGTTGGCATTCAGCAGTAGTTTTTAAACCATAAGGAAGATTTGTTGAAGAGCCAGAACATATCCCAGTCACTGTAATACTACCATTCATGGCAGCTGGTGCAACTGTACGCGGAAAGAAAGCATCCGGGTAGTTCATTAATGGGCAAGCATAATACCAAACAGACACAGCTTCAATTTCGCTACATGTTCCTCTATCTTCAATAGTTATGTGCATGTTGGCTAATCTCCATTCTCTTGCAATGAGAAAAGGAATTGGAGTTTGTTGAGGTGACACATTGGAGGTATCACGATATTTATAGGGTTGTGGTATAGTCCGAATTGGTCGATCTTGATGTTGGCTTTCCACTAAACCTTTAAAAATCTTTAGAACTGCGGTCTAAATAAGAGCAAACGTATGGCATTAAATCCTTCATAATATTTACAATTTGAAGGCTGCATCTTATGAAAACATTCATTCATACAGTTATAATTAATTTACATTATAGAACATGTAAGTCAGGACATGCAGTATTAGAGAATCAAAACAAATCGTTGCTTTATATCATCCTTTTCAATCGACAAAAATATCTATACGATTATATAAAATTGATAAATTAAAGTAAAAACAGATCTTACAGTGTACGAATCAAGTTTATGCATATAGATATATACTGCAGCATCTTAAGATATGGTTACCTGACAAATGTTTCCGTCGATTGGGTCGAATAAAACGCTTGCATAGATACCTAGACCTGACGCACAGAATCGATTTTGAGGACAAACTTGTGTATTAGTATATCTGATCTTGATATAAATTTCCTTAGCAGAATTGAGTCCAAAATAGGGCGATATAAGCCATGTTCTTTGATTACGTACTTGATTACAAATGTAATAGTATTGTACAACGCCAAGTTGCTTTAATTCAAACTTGGCAAAATGAAAAATAAATAATTAATTAATTATACCGAAAGAACTGAATTAGTGATAGTACAACCTTACAATATTACTACCGATTAACCAGTAAAAATATCTGGAGGAGTACCTACTACTGCATTTTCAGACTGCCTTGATAAGTTATTAAATCAGATATGATAGTTCAAGCAATAGAAGATAGCCAATGATTATAAATTTTGATGAAATGAGCAGCTTGTAATTATATAGTTTATCAGTGGTATACAATAAATATTATCAGATGCAAACTCTTCGATCAATCTGGCTAAAGTCTAGTTACCGGTAATCAACAAACAACACAATGAATTTAGCACTGTGTCAATTTAAACTCTACGACAAGGAAACGTATAGTAAAAGTCTGTAAGTAACTAGTGACTTGAACGCCCTTTTACTAAAAATTTGAACACATACAGTAAAGTACTGTATAGATAGAACTTTTAGTAGCTAAGACACATCTATAACTTTTCAGCGCACAACTCAACTCAAACATTTCCGTTTATATAGAAACCGACTAATTTGTAAACAACAACAGTATTATTGTTATACCTTACCAAAAGAGACATTTCGAACTGAGATGTTCCTTACATAGTTTTACTGCCAGTAAATATTTTTAATCTGTTACTCATACTTAATCCCTAACCTAAGCATATATATTGTCTAATTCAATTATCAATAGCTAGAACTTTAATCATCTTACTACTATCTATGCACGGTAACAATCAATGTCAAATGTGTCATAAACTATCACAAATAATATCCACGTTAAGGCTTTACTTATCTTACATAGCACTGCAAATATGGATATTTTCCGTATTAGCTACTACTGCATTTATTAAACTATTTTAACGGTAAGGTAACACCATAACAAGCACTTAAATAGAAATCTACTTTTCAAGAAGAATTTGCTTCAGTACCAATTATTGACTAGCAAGATATACTGATATGCATCATGATTACTCTTAGACTTTTCGAAAAGCTGTTCTGAATTAGATACAGTTAGCTAGCGCTAAAAATAGTAACATGTCTTGTATCAACTAAAAAATACCTTCAGCTTGCTATTTTAATAAGAAATTGATATGAAAGCAAATATAATATACCTTGTAAACTAATATAAGAACGTATGAAGTTGTCATGATTTACTTGTATTAATATCTTCCACTTTAACAAACATGATCCAGCATAAGTAGATATATCTATTTGTCACAGAGTAACCTTTACATAGCTATCGTGACATATTTTTCATATAACAGCTTCTCCAAGAATGAGTTAATATTAATTTATCTATGATATTTCATATATTTTTAATAGACAGCTGCATAATTGTATAATATATTGTATAAACTGATGATGAAAGTTGATTTAATTCACTATTAATGGGCTTATTTTTCAATAAAGTTTAGGTTTCAATTTGACTAACTAGATCCTAGTGTAGTTATTGTTCTTTTTGACAAATTTTAATACAGAAATTAATACACATGAATATGCGTATCTACATGGTACTGGTAATCAGTTGTAAGCTCTTTATAATTTCTTTACGTTATTGTGAGTAATGGGCATTAAATTATCAGTATAAGATAAAGATTACCTACGGTAGACTATTTGGAATAGGGTTCAGTCCCGAAATTAATGTAGTTCGTGAGTGTAAAATTCTTCTAATAATAGAAATAACTAACTTTCAAAATCCCCAATGGAACAAATACTGTCTGCAACTAACTGATAAACCTTGCGTGAGAATTAAATCCATCATATAGCAGACATTTTTAAGAAGCAAGAAAGCATCACCCGATAAACATTATTCGTCATAAACTCATCATATTTACTATGATTCAATATTCATAAATTATAGTAGAAATGGTAACACTGAGTATTAATTAGAAAGTAGCCTTGAACTTTTCAATAGTTCAGCAGCGAATTGGCTAGAAAAACTAATAAAGTTTATTTAGTGTACTCCACATAGTTTACCTTGACTGAATCCCCTTGGTTACTGTTAACGTTGACAGGGCAATTTTGCCACTGATTCCATGGTGGCCGATTTGCAGTTTGGTAGCCACTTTGTAGCAGAAAGACTAATGGAGAAAATAATATAAATATATATGTAAATCTATCAAAAATTATACAGTGTTTGGATAAAGTTTTTAAGTGTTCTAATTAAATAAAATATTGTACGAGATAATAGCATTGATCTTTCGTATTCTAATATCCTATCGATTCTTAAACTGTTTGTTAACATTAGCTAAATCTAATAATTTAATCTTCGAAAATATTGATTATTGTATCTTCCCTTAATGTCGATATTTGGATTGTATCAGTCATACCAGTTAGACCCATACCTGTACCGTTACCCACATTTTAGAATACCAATTGAAATACCTTACAGCGATATTTGATTTCATTTTAAAGCAACCCCATTTCTTTCTATAATCCTCGTGTTTTATAATATTGAATATGACTGTTCATTATTAACATTTTTAACGATATCCTCAAATTTGTGTAGTTTTATAGTTACATCTATTATTATTTTAGACAACGACAATCGCTGTTACTATTAATATCTAAGTCGTGTCTGCAAAAGCAATTAAAATTTTTTCCTTCTGGCTATACTCTTATTTTGAAGTATAGACTAGAACTACTTCGTTTAGATATTTATTAATGTCCGTAATATGATATTATCTATTTCACCATATTTATTAGGACACTTAGGGTCGATATTTTAATCATTTTCTTCCTCTATCCAATTCTTCAAGTTTATACTATAATCATCTTTCATACATAAGAAAGGTAATTCGATTTCTGTATGCAATAATTCACCCTCTTTATAAAGTCTTTCAAGACTTTTAGTTACCAGAGTTTTATAGCTATGGTAACATCAATCCATTTCTATTAGTAGCAACTAATTTCATCTTAGAATATCGGCCAGGATTTCTGCTAGTGTTATATTTAAATTATGAAATATGAAGTACTTTCCAAACTTATTGAACAACATTTTGATAACCATGATGAATTGATTTCCTATTTGCACATGAATGTAAAAAATACTACAGACTTGAACTAACTGCTATAACCGAAATAAACAAATCAAATTTAGCTTGTACAAATAGATTTGGATATATGCTAGTTGTGATCTACAGTTTATGCATAAAAGAATCTTTCATTAAAACATATATGCCTGATTTAAATCAAGGAAGAAGTAACAGGTATCCATGAGCTGAAAATATCAATTAAATGACGGAAAAAGCCTCTTCATAGCCTTAATTCATATAGAATCCCTCGCAGTGCATAATATTGCTATTTTAAGATGGGAATTAGGTAGGGACTAGTGTAGATGTATAGCATTATAGTTTAAGTATCATATTATACGGATACTTTGCTTCCACTAGCTACTTGTATATAAGCATCTACTATCAACGATTATAAAGAGTATATTCTAGCTGTAATAATCGCCAAGTTTGCTACTAGTTTGTATACATTTGTCTGAAGATTTTAATTAGCTAAAAATAGTATCGAAATTTCAAAAGTCTTGCTTTAATTTCAACTCAACGCTAAATTAACTGTTCCCATGCCTTCTATATACGACATATCACTGATAAACGGCGTTTTAATATTTCCTTTCTATCATTTTCATAACTTTAAAATAAAATGAATGGACTATGTCTATTTGTAGACAAGTTATGGAATATGTTGCGCGTTGTTGATGGTAATTCTGTAAACTCTACATTGATGTAATTGCTTGAATGGAGCGTCAATGATGATCTATTTTACGCAAAGTTTTCAACTAACTTTAACAATATTGAGCAAACAGCAAAGATTTTATTCTTAGATGTCTTATCGTTATCATTAAGGTAAAAAAAATTAATCCTTATTTAAAAATAAGCGCTGAAAACAGTAGTACATGATATTTCCTTAGCAAACATAGTCTTGAGTTTCGTTTCTTTAAGGTTTAATAAAGGGAAAAGTTTTTACGTATACTATACGTAGTCATAAAAGGACACAATAATAAATCGTAAATGAACGAACCTTGATCTCCTAGACAGCAAATGGAACAGAAAGAGAGTAATAGTATTAAAATCCACATTCCAAAATAATCAATCTTTCGCCAATCGGTAATCCGTTAATTTAAGAGTTAACATGGCCGCAATACTCACATTACAATCGATAAACTACTGACAGCGATCGAAAATAACTCCAAAGATTTTGATCGTCTTTGTTCATTCAAAGCTATTAAAAGAGCATATGCTCGGAGTACTAATCCAATTGCTATAATTATAATTAGTTCCTTATTTATAGAAATATCTTTATACTATAGGCGCTATGTCATGCTATCAAATAAAATATTCGTGATATATTTCTTTCCTTACCGTCACATAAAGATAAATTTACAACAGTAATTATCAATGGCTTATAAACTGTGTACTTTAATCCCTTCCAACCAATTCTATCGAATTGATTTACAATCGTACGTTATTTCAGGTAATTTTCCACTTGCGAATATTTCTCTAATCTAATACGATAACTTAATTTTACCCAATAGTAAAGAATTACGCAGTTAAACAAATTAAATGTCTGTAATGCTCTCATACTGTACAACGATCCAGCTGATGCTATAAATCCCCATTCTCAGAGATAAATATTACTATAATTTCTTTGTATTTCTATCTAAAATCTAACTATAATCTGCAACACTTTTTTCGTTTACCAAGCTACGATAAAAGTGGATTCTATTTCTGAATAGCTCAGTGATAATACAAAATCGAACTATACGATGATGACATGAATGATGCAAGCAAATAAGATATTTAATTTAATTACATGTTTTTCATAGCTGATTTATCATTGAAATATTGTAACATATTGCTGGAAATACAAACGATACCTAGAATCATATTATGATCAAATTAGCCAAATTGAAAGTAACATAGTGATAAATAAAGCTATTCCTATACTTTTACGCTACCATCGCAAAATAGATATACTCCTAGGGCCAATAATTAAAGGCATTTGCTCTGTCTAAATTCAACCAGACATTGCATGGAGACAAAATTTAATATTCTTAATTGCTATTGAAATTATTGTTGGAAAGATTGAAAAATAGGCTTGGAAATGGTATTAATTTTGGGCTATATTCTTCAGTACTTTTTCTTATGCATTACTCTAACACGTAGTGAACAAGGTAAATGTTAGAATTTCTGTTTATTCTATAATATAGCTATTATTGATTGTCATTTAAAATGGAGCGACTGCTAGAGAATTTCATTATATTAATACTGTAATCATAGGCAAACGATGTAATCTTATTTTACCGATGGTCGATATAGCTAGTAAATTTAAAGAATATCCAGCTATGGTATTTTAACATGTACTTTCTATAAATTGCCGACTTAAAATTACAGAATGGCCAATCTCTGTAATAGAACCAGTACACAATAATTTCTGAATATACTAAAATCTTCTATAATAAAAGTTATCATATCTTATTTTTACCAGATGTAAGATCAGTTAACTAAGTTACTAGCCGGCAAAAGTATCAGAATTACAAATGATTGCTTTCTCTTTCAATACTATCTATGAACTGTAATAATAAATTATCATTTAGTATATGAACCCATAATTAAAATAAAATTGGTAGTTGGCAATCCTATTTCTTGCGTACCATTTGGCAGACAATTTATCCTTTTGTGCTATTTGCTGGTCATAATTTATTTTAGTAATAGTCACCAAATTTAATATTACAAAGCGATTGCCTGTTAAGTTTGGCGATGCTCTTTACAAAAACAACATAAGAGATATCAAGTTCATATTTTTTTTGAAAGGAAACAAGTGAAAGATAATCAAGTCTTTTGCTTACACCCAAACTAATACTTACGAATGACTTTAATGGATAAAACAAGAAAGTAAACTTTTCTACAGATATTCTGAGCACACTAAAACTTTAGTTGGTTGATTTTCATTAATGAATAGTCTAGTAAGGAATTACTCTTCTATTTTGATGCTCCTAACAAATCAAGCTGTGACAAAATTTGCCAATACTTATTTGTAATAACCACAGTGGAAGGCATTGATATCGTAGACCTACTCTATTAAACTAATCACTTAGTTTGATAGGCTAATAAATTAAGAGGTGACGAGAAATGACAGGCAATCACCATTTTCTTTCATAGCTTTTTACAATTAACTTGATAATCGAAATAGTAGGATATTACGAACTGATAATTGTATAAAATAATTTAACTTTTAGCCATTTTTAGTCTCTCATTTAGTTTGGTTAGCTAATATATTAGCAGGTGGAGAGAAAGAACTGTACAAAATCACCTATTGCTTTCGAAACTCATTTACGATAAACTTGATGATTACTTATTTTAGGATATTGTAAATTGATAAATTAACTTTTAGCAATTTATAGTCTATTTATTAGACACAGCAGTAAGCGAATATCAATGGTCTCGATGGCAAAGCTGTTCAGAGGAAGTATTAACAAATCAAACGGTACTTTAGCATCTAGACGATAGCAATAGTAGTCAATTGTGCTGTTTAAGTTGATAAGTTTATATTGCAAAACATGTATTTAACTCTTTCTTTCTAACTTGTAGAACAACAATGACCAATTATTATGGCAGTTAGACAATCCGATCTATATGTGCGATTATTCTTCTGACCAAATTTCTTGGTTGATATCACCAACCTTCGCTGTATTACCCAATAAGAAAATTACAGTTCATATCCAATATATTAAAGCTCCTAATATCACCGTCGGTGATGATAGCATTCCAGAATTGCAAGCCATTGTTGTCCCTTCAGCTAAAGTTTCTGAAAGCCAATTCTGTCAGGTAGCTGTTTTAATAGTTTATTGGCATGCTATTTCATGGATTAATCTCGATTTTAGTAAACTAAGCTTAATTTTTGGGAGTTTTCCGTTTCTAAAGCATAGTTTAGAAATCTTAAAGTCTTCCTAATGCATTCAATATTTTTTATGCTTGGCTTCAATGCCTTCAATTTGTTAACTCACAAATTTTATGTAGGACTATAAACCGATAGCGATATTGCTACCAGCCTGTGCTAATCATTTATAACTGTCATTAAATATCTTGTAGCAAACCAGCCAAGTTAGTGATAAATATATTCAACTGAAAAGGGAATCAAATATTGCTACTGAGTTAGCTCTAGAAAAGGAAAAGAATTTAAAAAATCACGCGCATCATTTACAAAATGTCGAAGAGATGGATATGGACATTAAATCGACGCCAAAGCTTGTTTATGCTCGTTTAATAATTCAAAATAATCGTTCATGCAGTCAAGTTAATTCCGTTAGAATAATCAATACCGTCTGTGAAAAAATTATTGCCGAAGGAGCAATATTTCCTGAAAGCAACCCTCCTTCTGTTCAAAATGGTCCAAAATTAGTCATAGGCCATTGCACAGGATCGGTAGTGGCTAATGTATCGAAACCAGTAGCATGGTGTCAACCCGATGGAAATTGGAGTCATTTTATTAATGCTTGTCGCTGCCCTCGTGGTAAGGAGCGCAGGCAGCAATATTGTGTCAGTAAGTTATCATATTATCAACGTAGAAATATCGTTTGAACCTAAATCTCAATGTCATAATAATCTTGAAATATGTTACTATCTTTGGATAGAATGCCAGATAAACTACTACAAGCCCAATTCTTCTGCTTTACCTTGTTTACCATGTCCAGCTAATACTTCGACTACAGTAAGAGGATCCGTCAAATGTATTTGCAATTCCAAGCAAATTAAACTAAACTCTCAGCTGCCTTGCCAACGTAAGACTTATTATACCAGCTTTATAGATCTATACCATATTAAATTAGCAAAGCCAAGATGATGTCAAAATTACAGTCGATTTGCTTAGCCAATAATCTAGTTTTATGAACGTTTAAACGTAAAAATTTTTGTGATGTTTCGGAAGATTGTGGATTCGTCATGATCACAGTAAATTACCAGAGTTAATTCAGTAGAGGAATAGAGTTTATTGGAATTAGTGCAAAGGAAAGACCGTGTGAGATTACAGCGTGTATAATGACGTGACTAGTCGAATAGCTATAGTAATGTTGCATAGGTAAAGCGTACAAGCTTACCGTGTAACTAGCAGAACTAACTAACGAGATAGGTGAAAGAAGATAGCTTTTATAATGTATGAAGCACAGCAGGAGGAAATCATAAATGACTAATAAGAATATGTTACTTCTATGTTAAGACAGGGCTATGATATAATTCAGCTAGATTCAAAGCAATTTCCACAGAGTATTTTGTTAAATATAAATTATACATATTTAGAGTTATGCTGCAATCTAGTGGAAATTGACTTTTACTAAAAATAGACTATACCGTATTTAGAAGTAAACACTACAATTTTAATCACTAAAATTAGCCATTTTTTTGGTTAGTACACTGCATCTCTTCCTTCTACGGTAATAATACATCTTTCACTTCCTATAAAATAGTAGGACTACCAGTCAGCTTATTTTGAGGAGGATTATGCTTATAAGAAAATGCTGTCCTTTCTCATATACACAGTACAATAACTATATAAATTATTTGTAGCTTAAACTAAAATACAATACCATAAATTCGATCCTATTCTAGTCTCAGACATAATTTTAAATCATACTATTATTTTCGTGATGGCAAATTACAAAATCTAGCTATTCCTAAATGCAAAGTCAGATTTTCCTCAGCCAATACCAGCAGCTTAATCCAAGTTTTGAGCTTTGGATCCAGGAAAACAAGAGCTATGACATTTCGATTGCAGTGTCGGAATTGCTCAGTATCTGGAATCCAATACAATCGTAATTTAAAACTAAAGACTAGGATAAAAATAAATTCCCTCCTTCCAAATGCAATGTACGTGATTAAAATTTCGCCTATCGTTATTGCGAATGGTAAAAAGTACCTAAAAATGCCTTGTGCCACCTTGAAGATAAAAACAAAAGATGGAGGTAAGCTTAATAAAAGAATCAGCCATTCTTTTTGCTATTTATAAATAATTAACTCATAATTTCTCTTATTTCCATGTTACAAAATATGAATTCAAGCCTAGAGATTAAAAATTTATGCATATCTTTATGATTAATTAGTTCCTGGAGCACCACGCCAAGTTCATGTACTACAGGATAAATTCTATCCATTAATCTACATTACCTGGAAACCTCCGAGAGTATCTAATGGGCTAATCATAAAATATCGAATACTTTGCCGTCGTCTACTAGAAAATCATGCTACGTTATCTACGCTAGCCAAAGAAGAAATATTTGTGCAAGAAGTTGACGGAGTTGTTCAATTTGCTAATATCTCACATCTGAGACCAAGATCTCACTACTCGATCACGGTAAATTTAGCTATAGCATTAATATCACATTTTAATTATAGTAATCAGCAGCATTTTAATTTGATCGTAGATTAGTGCCACCACGAAATTAGGACAATATGGACCACAAAGCTATCCAGCGTTTATCCGTAAGAAATAAATCTGCAGAAACTTTACAGTATACTGCAAATGAGTTGGCCAGTATAACTGCTTTTAAAATTTGCGATGTTGCATAAGTTCTTTACAAAATGCCCATAAACGCTGTTGAAAATATCTTTGCTTCCAGAAATGATTAAATTTTTAAATAATATTTACGATTTCAATTTTCTTATTTGACTTATTAGAAACTTTTTTGCTTCATGATATTAGCTTTAATTATGCCTTTGATGTATTAAGCATTAATATTAATTCAATTTATAGACATAGGACCAGTAATTTCTGATGATACCAAAACAGATGCTATTCGTCTATCCCTGGCTCCCTTGATTATCGGAGGATTTACTGCCGGAGCTATGCTTATTGCTGTCCTTATTGTGATATTAAAGTTTGGCGGCATACCAAAGTAAGACTTGTCGACTGTGATTCAATTTGAAATACAACTTTAAATTTAGCCTTTGCCATTTGAATTTTTGAATACTTATGACTGAATTATGGAGCTACCTATTACGTTCATTACTCGGTAGAATATAACCTGAAAACATCAGGTTGTGTTGATAAGTGGGATAAACTAGCCATAATTTTTGTAATATTCTACAAGTAGGTTTTCTCTGAATGATGGATTAAGCGCTATTTGTCGAAATTACTGTAAGTTTCTTGATTGCGTATACGCTTAAAACGCCGTAGTGATTCTATTACGTAAAATTTTTATGGTCTAGAAATTTTACCAATCTAGGCCTCGTTTCTGAAATAATTCAAGGATAGTTTTGTCATAATTAAGAACTGTGACTAGTGACATTAAAAAATACTCCTTCGCTTTGTAGGGATTAATAATTATTGTTGCTGCTGTAGAAGGCGATCAGCTTTTTCCGATACTAGCGATAAAAATGAATTAGGTATTAGCAAGATATAACAATACGATCACTTCCTTGCGATTATGAAGTGATTATCTAAGCCTTCTTCAGAATATGTTAAAATAGTGAAGCTAGCATAAATATATCCAGGCCTATTAGAAACAGCTAACTTCTATTTCTTTATTTTATTAACAATTATTAGATGAAACTGATCTGGAAGACACTATCATTTAGAACTTTTAGGCAAAATCAAAAGCTAATAAATCTACTAGTAAGATCAAATACTGCCATCATTATTTATTTACTTTTGATATAAATGAAAATCCTATAAGCCTGAAATGAAATGTCGTAGATCTGTCACAAATTTAGTTGAACTTTACGCAATGTAGAATGTAATTACGATATATTATCATATATTTAATATTATTAAAGATATAGAGGCTCAAAGTATCGACAGCTAATAGCTGTCACGGTAGATAAAATATCGTACAATTAAGATTTTTACCTAACCTTATATATCCGTCTAAAGCATAAAATTTTAATTATACAGAACTAATGTGAATGCGTGCCACAAGTATTTCATAAAAAATATGTCTAACTTGCAATCGATTTTTGAATTAAAATCCTCCAATATGTTAGTAACTGATTATCAATTAAACTGAGTCCAACACTGTATGCAAGATGAATTAAGATATCATTTTTAACATCTTCTAGATTGATTAACAGAAAGAGAGCAAATAGAGGCATAATTATTAAATTCCTCTTCCGTTTCGGACTGAATTATAATACAAAACTGATTGATATGCTAATAATTAGCCAAACAGTCAGTTTCTAATGCAAAAGATCAAAATTGACTTCTTTTCAGCTGATTTATCCAAATATAATAGCAAAATAGCTTGTTATATGCTTCTAAATAACGAAAGAGAAGCAGCAATGACCGTGAAAAACTTCTACAGTATCGTACCGAAGCCGCTACTTCAGTTGCTAGCTCTACCCGATATAGCTACATAATAACTTTCTAGAATCGATATATCTTTAAACCTATGATACTGGAATTATATAAGAAAGAAGGTCAAATAGTTATTTGAATAAGTTTTGCGAATAAATTTACGGCTAATTTATACATTTCTGTATGATTAATATGCCTGAATGTGTCTTAAGTGATTATTTAGAATTCACAGGCAGAATTTGAGATATAATCGTTACTCCGACCATATTTCCAGCAAATTTAAGGTTAATTCTACGCAGGCAAAATAGATTAAAGTCTAGTCAAATGTAATGAAATGAAAACTGTAGAGATCAAGCTGCAAAACTTTAACAAACTTTGATTCTACTTTCGTTGCACTCCGGTCGACTTAACGCTAATACTTTGACACCAAATAAAATTTGGGGAAATAACCGAACAACAATTTATTACGAAACAAAAATGGAGAGAAGTATAAACCGAACAACCTTACAAATACTTAGCTTTAAGTATTAATAAATAAATGACAGACTTAAAAATTGTCAACGACCAAACAACCTTTCAAAAAGAAGAACGTTTTAACTTACGACAATTCGACCCCGAAGGCCTTTTAAATTCAACAAGTTCTTCAAATAAAATCTTCTTCTACTCTTCTCTAAATTTTCTAATTATACTATCATTTATAGGCTTTGTCGAGCCGTCAGAGGTATTTAAAACTAAATATTTGCTAACCAATCGCTCTTAAGATCCGTTTTAGAAAACTACTTTGCATCATTTAAGAAAACAAAAATCATTCAAAGTTCAGACACAATTTACCCTACGATTCCTTTACAAAACACTATAAAACCAATAAGCTAACTTAAAATACATCAAACTTCACTTCTAACATAATTTCTATCATTAATACACTATAAAAGTCTAAAAACTAACCTTTAAACATCAAGATTTAGTCGTAAAAATAACATTCTAACTACTTAACAATCAACACAACCTCTACCAATTTCCATCTTATTTTCTATTTTCCTAACTAAACTTTCCTAATGTGACTTTCAAGTCACGTCATAAAATTCCAAAATTTCATATTCATAACCAAAAATTCAAATTTCAAAAATCAACTCGTACGGTATTTTTCATGAACAAAAATCCAAAAATTAAAACAGGAAAATTATATCGGACATAAATCCGACCGGCTCCGGAATCCGAATCCAAAAAATCCGGATTTTATAAAGATTACAGTACTCGCTATTTCGCTAATCAAAAAATTTTATATGACTATCACGACTACTTTTCTGACTTTAGTATCGCTGAGTATTGGCAGTTGATGTTTTAGCGTCAGATTGTACGTTAACTGTACGATTATAGACTACATTACAGTACTTTATCGCCATGTTATAAATCCCCTTTCTCTAAGGATAGGGTTTTGTTACTAAGTCAAATTCATTTACAATTTGAATAAACGATCAAACGCCCTTTCTTTAGATTAGGCAATTGCTCTAGGGCTATTTCTATAGTAATCTATATAATACCTTGTAAAATAATGAAGAAGAAAATATGGCGACATGATGATTTGGCAGGGTAAAACTTAAAGACACTATCACTTTCTAGGTATTTTCTATAGTAAAATAATACTAGTTACATACTAAAAGCTATAAAGGACTCTACTTTTAGTCCTTTACTACACAAATCTTGACTGCATAGTAACGTTCAAGGGCTTGTAAAATTATGATTAATCAATTTAGCTAATTTAGAAGCTAAACTAAGTATATTATACGATCAATTAAAACGCTATGGTGTCGAAAGAGAGGCATAAAATATACTCTGACCAATACTACAGAAAAATTGCAATTGTTGTTATGTCACTTTCTACTGTAATCTAGGAGCTAAATACATATCAAAGATCTAGAATTATACGCTTCGAATTATTATTTAAAATTTAGAGACAGAATTAGAGATACTATAGTCACTTTAATCATATCTCTAGTAAATTTAAAGTTAGTTCTACACATCCAAAATGGATTAAAAAGAAGCCAAATCTGAGCTGTAGTGCAATATTTAAGGGCTTACGAAATTGTGATTACACAATCAATCAATTTAGCTAATTTAGAAGCTAAATTAAGTATGCGACATGATAAGTTAGAACATTATTCTATTCTTTAAAATACTCGTATAAGGGCGGATTATGGTGTGGAAAGAGAGGTGTGAAATATATTCAGACCAATATTAAGAACAAATTATAGTTAGGGCTGTATCAATAATGCGAGTTGATACCCTAATTTAACATTTCAATCTCTTCTATAGAATATTTTGGACTGAAAGAAGGATGCGATTGCAGCATTGCTATAGCATAGGTTTAATAAAATAAATGATATAAATATAATTCTCTGCATGTGAGCATCGATATGCAGAATTTTGATTTAAGGAGTCAATATCTTTTATTGAGGCTATAATCTTAGAAATGCAGATATTCAATTTCTTAGAATAGCAGCTACAACCTACTGTCTATAAGTACCGATGCTTAACATGGATCAGTATCGTAGAGATTCAAAGTCAATAGACAGCAGCAAAAGTCTATCTTGGCAAAATTAAGTTAGAGTGTATTTTTACTGACTCGCTTTGGATCATAAACAATTCTAATACATCCTGTAATGGATGCAAAAGCTATCCAGAAATTTTTAATCCATTCACTAAATTACTGGTTCTAAAGATTAAAATTTATGATATCATGACTGAATAATCAGACGTATCAAATTGTATTTTAACTAATATGATTGCTTGAATTTTCTAAAGTCCATAGTTTCAATCTGTTACCTAAACAATATGGCGGACAAACTTAATCGTATAATTCCATTTCGACGGGATAATGGTCGCTAACAGCAGTGGTCTAATAAATAGCACAATAAATAGATTTAATATCAATTAGATTGTTGGCGATCATCAAAGCAGATCGAATTATTATATTTTTATAGATAATAAAAGGTAAATTTCTATTTATTAACTTTTAAAATCGATATCAGGCCAGTTTAAGGCTAACGCACAGAAGATTGACGATCATAAAATCATCATTTAACATTTATTCTATTTGTCTCAATTTACTTAATGGCATCTTACCTCGTCATAGCTAAGACCATACTCACTGTCAAATCGGAATACTTTAGCAGTACCGCTAACATAATCACTTTGCATACGACTACCAGCTAAAACAAGTCTGAAGACAAAATTAGAAGAAAAATTCAGGATATAGCAGATGACCAAGTATAAGTAATTACCTAAACTGTCTAAAAACTCACAATGATGCCAAGGTACAACATTAATTATACGTTACTACTTTCTATCTAGCATAAATCTATTTCATCCCTATCACTATTATAGAATCATGACGATCGTAAACTGAAAGCCAGTAAGAATACCTGTCATAGGCACAATTGGTTGATTTAGTGGTAGTATCAGCATTACTGCCAATGACCCAGTTAAATCGGCTTTGAGTCCACAAGCGAACATAACTCCATTCACTTGATGAAATATAACTGCAATCAGCATTGAAATCACCCATAAGGATGGCGTTTGATTCGCCAAAACGAGTAGTAGCGTCATCATAAACATCAGCTAAGGCATCAGTTTCTTCGACAGCGTAGGAAGGAGAGGCATGGCAAGGGATCAGGACGAATTGCTTACCTAGGAGGTGAGAATAACTTCTATTTAGATATTTCTATTAGTATATGTTAACATATATATTACTAAATTATTTTGAATAGTAAATGATTTTTCCATCTCGTGATTAATAGTCATTGCATTATGAAATTTACGAATTTAGTCAGAATATCGTATCTACAGCTTTTAGCGCATGACAATTTATCCGAAATTGAATATTTTCTATTGAATATCACTTTGCCAATTCGTTTGCATCATTAATAGTGCATTTAAGGCTAATAATTCCCATTTGATAGAATAACAGCAAACTAGAGGCTTACGGAATATATTCTAACTAACCAGTAGCAGTGATTTTAAACTTAACAACAAAGGGTTCTCTGATAAAGGAATCGTCACCAGCGCTTTCATCACCGTCATCATAGTGATAATTTCCTTGGACTGAGAATAAATCGGTCCTAGCAATGAATGTCATTAATTAAAACAAATGGAGCTTTTACTACTATTATTTAGCCGTTACTTTCTATCAAAGAATAAACAAATATACAGGCCTACCTTACCGAATAACTTATTGATTTATTATGCTAATATCATTAAGGCGATGCTTAATTAAGTAAACTTTACCTATAGAAGAAAGCATATTGCTCCTTGTAGCTGCTACGACCAAGGCGATCAGAAAGAATCATGGCATAAGAATAGCTATGACCCCTATGAATACAATAGTGAATAGATAAGAGTTTCCCATGGTTTGCATATTCGATAGGCTTTACCAGAACTAATACTGCCGCGTTACTCATATTGATGAAAGCTACTGTCTGTTAGATTTAAATTTTGATTAAAATAGCTAACACATAATTTTTAACAAAATCAGTTAATATTATATATATATATATTTATAAAAATTTTATGTTACTACATCATAAGTTAAATTTTAGCTGCATTAAACAGTTACTGTATTATAAGAAAGGCGATTGATAATTCGTTAAATTTAAAGGGGATTAATTATTGCTCAATATTTATTTATAATTGTTGCTTAGATACAGTATCTTTCTACTAATCACTTATAAAATCATTTTATTACTACACTACACTTTGCATTTTGTAGCGTTACAGTCAGAATTATCAAATAGATAAGCAAGCAATATTATAGGTACACTTTTCAATACTATAATAGCGAAAAATTATTTTAATGTAATTAAAATTCCTAATCATAAATTACATCCACTAACAGATCTAATCTAATAATTTTTTCGTACTTATTAACTTCATCCAAAAGTGTTTGGATAGCGACGCCACTGCTGTCACGGATTTCTTGGATAAGAGTTAGATCGTAACGACGCAAGATCTAAGTCAGAAATGAAAAATCTTTCTTGAAGATTTTACCCTAGCAAACGCTCATCTTCTAGATCTACAACATGCGTATAAGAATATGATAGCAAAATTTCCAATTCGTAATTCAAATCACTGTTTCTTATAGGCTTCTTTCTCCTGCATGCTTACCTTAACTAATTCAGCTACAACTTCTTGTTTGCCCATTTTGGTTTTGCCCAACGTTTGGATATTAAAGGCAGCAATTTTCACTTTGCCGGCTTCAGCAGCCAACGAAAAAATTGCGAGCATACAAAATAGTGCAATCTTCATCTTGATCTCGTCAGAATTTGAAAGGAAAAGCAGCCAAAAATTATGTAAAATAAGCTCAATTTGTACGCTTTATATACTTTGTCCACTGTTATGCAGCTGCAAAGTTATTTCCTTGATAACCTATGAAACTGATTAATTATTAAAGCAGAATAGATACATTAACAGCTGCGGTATATAAATTGTAAACATTTTCGATCATTATCTATTGAATGATCCACCTTGAACGGAATTAACGTATTAAATATTAAGACATTTTTATATCTTAAAATCTGTAGTAGAGATTGAATTTTTAAAAGTATATAGCAAATTCTAAACAGTAGCTTGTACTGTAATTCTTTGATGCATATGACATTCAACTCTGAAATTTTTCACGCCAAATCTGATTTAATCTAATCTAAAGTTATATTTTCATTTTCATTAATAAATAATTCCAAGGATTCATTTATCTGTTTATTTCTTTAAATCTAATTGATATTTTAAGATAATCTTTAATCTTATACGGTATATGTGAGATTAGTTGCATTGTGTCTTTACTGTAAATGTTGATTATACTTAAATACAATGATTTTCAAAAGTGAATTCTAGATATTCGGTCATTTCTATCTGAATTGTTTAAATAAGCGCATTCATTTATAATTTGATTCATTCGACGAATACTCTTCTTTGGCTTTGTTTGATTTCATGTATGTGGCTACACTGTTATGTCAATATTGCCTACTAGTAGTTATTAAAGTTTCTTATTCGAAGTGAGATATCTTCTAAAATCTCTTTTATAATTCTTGTTAAAATGCGTATATTTGGACTGGATCGATCTCCTTAATTCTATCTATAAGCGTAATTACAGTAGTAAAGCTATAAGATTGTTACTAATCACTTAGAACCATTAGGATGACAATCAATCGCCCCATTTTATCGATATAGCGCTTTTCTCTGAGATGATTATAAATCTGTTCATGCTTTTTAAAACTGGATTGACACTTTTTTTATTTTTACTTTACTAATGCAATACTAGTATTATATTACATCGGACACAAATATAACACTACCTGTCCTGTAAATAATAGCAATAAATATAGATAACATTTATAAGCAGCTTCTAACACATCAACATTGAAGCTTATCTTCAAATAATTTATATATTTAAATAAATTATTTATCACAGCATTAATACTATGCTATAGAATACCGTTTACGACGTATGATATAATCCACTTATAAATTCATATGGTAGAATTTACTTTTAATATATTTTTCACATAACCTATTCTTATTGAATGTATTATTTGTAAAAGTATTGATACCATGTTGTATGATATAATTCGCTAATTGATTAATTCGGCAGAATTTACCTTCAATATATATTTTGCATAATGTATTCTATACCTGTTAGGAGAGAAAACTAGGATACTGAAGTCAATTACATCATAACTGTATTGATTTATCTATTCCATCTATCAAGAGATAGCTTGGATAATCGAACTGAAACTCTGGCATTTTTAAAGTGCTAAGAGATGGTGCGATATTTATTTACCTAAGCAATTTGACTATCCAACCGATTTATTTGGCAAACTTGCTATTAGACGCATTAGGATCTGCTATTAATTTTATTTAGCCAACACTGTTTGTAAATTCTGCACAATAGTTTAATTTATATAACTTGTATGAAGAATAGCTATCTATGATAATGTATATCTCAGATTTAAAGAATTCATGCCTTATCTAGAATTTTTATCATTTTCTGTTTCTTCCTGAATTACCATGTACAAGATAATCAGAGAATGAAATATAAACAAAGATTCAGGATATAGCAACAGAAATATTAGATATGAATGATTTTGTTTTATTAGTGTTTGATCAGAGTTTTTTAACGTGCAATGCTTATTAACTATAAAGATACAAATTTAGCCTAAAATCGAAGATTAGATAACTACAAGTTGCTATTTAACCATAGTCTAATAAGTGTATTCGACGTAAATACTATTCATAATAAGCTTAAAATAGTTTAGAAATGCCTAGATTTTCATTAGCTACCGTAACTGTCTAATTTTCAGTAATAAGAGCTTGTGCAAGGAAAGAATTAAATTACTGCTGCAATTATTTATTTGCTGAACATGAAATTGCAACGTGCACTATAGCCATCATTAACTATAGTAATACTATTCAACCCGAAAATTACGATTTAAGTATGTAGCTGTTCATCATATTCCGGTCTAGTTGTTCCATAATTATTATTGCAATTTTGCAAGCATTTTACGCTTTAATCATACAATTCCATTTCGATAGGATAGTGATCGCTCACAGCGGTAGTCTATATTATAACATAAAACGAAAACAAATTTAATATTGAATCTATTTGCCTATACCGGTATCTATTCGATAAATGACGTTTTTAATTAGCTTTCATCTTATTAAATTATATAGTATTCCTCAATAAGCTGATTTATTATGCAGTAGTCGACTCTAATGGGATATATTTTCTGTTGTAGTCTATAGCAAGCTAGAGTTTGATAGATTTTGTAGCCTTGTACATTCAAAACGACTATTGAATGATATTTCTGAATGTAAGCGTAAAGTACAACTAAATCTTTAAACATTGAAAGTTTTAGTTAGTTTACTTTCAATCGAGCATAAAAGCCTTATTTCCTCGACTAATTACATTAAAGATTAAATTTCTGTAATCCTCTTACATTGCTGCATAACGATTTTACGTAAACAGTAAATAAGTTTCAAAAATTATTTAGTGGTATTCATTTGATTACTAGATTCCATTAACGTATTTAATGTCTGTCAACCTCTAACGCCACTACAGTACATAATCACTACTATATTTTTTCCATCTACGCATTTCTATTCAATTAAGTGATATTTCTTACCTCAGAGTAGCTAAGACCGTATTCAGTATCATAGCGGAAAACTTTAGCGGTGCCACTGACATAGTCAGATTGCATACGGCTTCCAACCAAAACAAATCTATTAGGTAATTAAAAAATGAAAATTTATCTTAATTATACTTTCAAGCCAATGTTAACTACTTATTGCCATAATTTATAGTATCGCTCCCACAGCGTATATTAACTAAAGTAGCCATATAGTCATTACTAAAGTATAACATCTTATTCGATTCTTATTCGCGTACTATGGTTTAAGTTCATTTTTGTATATATCATCCAGTATAGCATTAAATAGAGCTAGATCACCATTACTTAAAGGCATCGCCTTTGTTTATCCTTAAACTTATTTTCATCCTTTTAAACATCCTCTGGTATAATTTATCAAGGATAAGAGTAAACTATAATATCTACTATACCTGTCATAAGCGCAGTGAGTGGATTTGGTAGTGGTATCAGCACTATTGGGAATGATCCAGTTGAATCTGGACTGAGTCCACAGACGGATATAGCTCCATTCACTTGATGTAACATAGCTGCAATCAGCATTTAAATCACCCAAAATGATAGCGTTCGTTTCACCAAGCCGACTAGTAGCATCATCATAAACATCAGTTAAAGCATCATTTTCTTCAACAGCATAGCTAGGAGAAGCATGGCAAGGAATGAGAAGGAATTGCTTGCCTAGAATTCGTGATAATATAGAAATATAGGTTTTGCAGTATTAATAGAATGATTCCATTATAATAATTTTAGTTTGGAGCTAAAATAGAGGAGTTAAATAATCATGGCTGCAAGTATTATAGTCATTTTGCAAAATGACCGATTATCTATACGGCAACGACATGTATATATATATATATAAGATATATGTAATATTACGTTATATATCCTAAGTTGATCTATAGAGCTTAGATATATTGAGTAACAATTTTAACGAGATCACTTAACACTACAGTGATTTTAATCAAACTAAATAATTAATTATATGTTCATGTCTATTATCGTTGAAGCACAGTAATTAATGAACGTATTTCAAAGCTGTGACTTGCGATTATCAAATATTGGATTGACATAACTTTATAGATCTAGCAATTGATTTAAATTCTAGAACTAACTGGTACACAACCGATTTTAATCATTTTAAGTGATGAAATATATGCCCATGTCCTTTTAGTGAATGTATTGCAAGATTGCTACTTTCGATTTTGGGATATTAGATCAAAGTAACTTTACAGATTTTGCAATTGATATAAACTCTATAACTAACCGGTAGCCCTGATTTTAAACTTGACGACGAATGGTTCTCTTTGGAAGGTATCTTCGCCAGCAGATTCGCTACCATCATCATAATGATAGTTTCCTTGAGGTGAAAACAAGTCAGACCTGGAGTTTTATGAACAAGTACAGGGTGAAGTTAAATCAATTCGCAAGTTTAAATCATAATGGAACTGATATTATCAAAGAAAAGACTAATAATATTATTGCTGAGGTAGCTTAACAGATTTCTGTATTGAAATTTAGTATAGCTTTCATTACCTGTAAAAGAAAGCATATTGTTCCTTGGAACTGGTACGACCAAGACGATCTGAAATGAGCATCGAATAAGAGCGAGAATGACCCCTAATTAAAAGCAAAAGGAAGGGTTTAATTCTGAGAAATTTAAATAATTTATTATCAGCATGATATTTATAGTGTGAATGCCATGTTTCTCATTATTCAGAATAGTTAAAGATATATTGAAAACTATCACATTCTTCTATTAGATTTCAACTTAGATTGAATCTACTGTATATGGAATTTATTCAGAAAAATAAAATCTATCTAATCATGGTAACACTTATCCTTCTGTTTCCGATTATCAAATACAAACTGCTAATGATATGCATCTTAGTACTCAGTGGTAGATGTACAGCATTAAAGCTCTATGTTAAGATAATAACACTAAACTTTATAATTCAATTCTGTTCCGACGTACTTTAATCACAAAATTAGATGGAATTGTAACTAATAACAACGTTTCAGCATTATCATTGGTTAAATAAGTCGTTTCCCCGACAATTAAGCAGGCGTTATGAATAGCTATAAACTACCCGAATTAAATAAACTTCAGGTAATTACCTCAGATTTACGTTCAATAAGAAGTTAAAGTCATGATTGAGCTACACATTCAGCTTACTTGTTGACTTCGGTTAAAAGTTGTTGGATAGCGGTACCGCTGATGTCGCGGATTTCTTGAATAAGGGTCAAATCATAACGACGTAGAATCTATGCAATCAGTCAGTAAAAAAATTTGATTATGCTAGAAGTTTAGCGTGTATCTTAATCTATAGTAGCTGCTATTTACCTTAACCAAGTCTGCAACAACATCTGGTTTGCCCATCTTTGTTTTACCTAAAACCTGAATGTTAAAAGCTGCAAGCTTAACCTTACCAGCTTCAGCGGCTAAGGCCAAAACAGCTAGCATACAAATGACTGCAATTTTCATGATGTCAAACTATTCCGAATCAAACTGATAATAAATCAAATGAAATGGAGTAGATAGTAAACGAATATTGCCTCCTTAAATACTTTCAAATTGATATTGCAGCTGCCCTTCCTTTTTAACAACTTTTCTACCTAATTAAAAATTAACTATTCTACAATATATTCATTATCAAAACATCTGCTTTGAATACATAAGTAATATATTCGTACTTTATATTTGTTACTTTAAGGTATAATTTATGAAAATATTTATAGTCAAATGAAGAATATCTATTACTCTTCTAGCAGAAGTGTGTATGCCATGTCTAGTATAAAAAGAAAATAGACGCATGTCAATTAGTGAAAAGTCCAAAGTAATAAGACTTTCTCTCTTGGAATAACTATCATATATATATCCATAGGATCGCACAGTTAACTGATGCTTACTTTTGCTATCAGATTTAATACATCTCACAATATTAATATAGGAGCTGCCACTTACTATGCTTATTTATAGTCTAAATTTGTAATTTGTATCTATCTTTTATATAATAATAAACCAAGGCAAGGTGAATTGCAGGTGTAAATCTTGTTTTTGCAATTTAAGCTCAAAATGATGATATTTCCAAATGCAAGAAAATATTTATTTAATAAATTTTCGCGATGATTTGTTTAACAAAGGTTCATCAATAGCTGCAGCTGTTGATGAAATACAGTTTGAGTCTAGATTTAATATTTCTCAGCATCAAAACACAATTTTAACTATTCAAATTATGTTGTATTTTACGCAAGCTAAATTGTAATTATATATATACTCTTATAAACCACCACAAAAAGTTATGAAATGACATTGTGTTTATCCTCATTTTGTCCATTCTATAATAAAAAACACATGTAAACCATTATATAAGTGCACTAAGGTTCTAGAATCATTGCTTAGTCTTGAGAAATTGGATATGAAAAAATACTGATAACGTATAAATTTTAGAATACAACCAGATCGTTACTAACAGCTTATCTTCTTCCTAATATTTCATTAGTCAATCTGAAAATAAATTATTTTAAATTTTATTGTTTACCTTATCAGATTTTATCAATTATAAAATGTACATTTAATTGCATTTTTGGCATACTCGGGTATGCAATTAACGTGTTGATTCTGGATCAAATCATCATATACGACTACGTATTATAATAAGATAGGATAAAATCTTAGTTGAAAACTTATCTACGTTTAAGTCAGATACAATTGCAGTTTTTTATAATTAAATATGTAATTAATAATGATTTCGTAAAGAAAGCAATTCTTTACTAACTTATTTGTTTCATTCTATCTATACTGCTACATAATATTTGTACTTAATCTATGCATGAGGCTAATTATATTCCTAGATCATCAAATATATATTAACCTAATATTACTTCATAGGATAATGCATAACATTCAATATTGTTACAGCGAGGATACAATAGACTGATTAAGCAAATTTAATCTTTTCGTCGGTTTGTTATTAATTTACTAGCAGAATACGTTATAAATATATCTAATATCTGCTAACAAAAATTTTAGCATCAAGTTCTTCGTAGAAATATACTAGAAATTTCATGAAAAGGTTAATGGAAATGACGTACTTATAAATTATAAAACTCTGCTAAATTATAATAATTAACACATATTTCTCATAATTACTGCTACAAACCGTTCTGTAAATTGTCACTTGTCGTTAAAAAGTTGATTAATAGGTATAAAAAAATTATCCTATATTTACATGGTAGCTATATTTTATGAGAAATCAATACAGGAGTTTATTAATTATTTAAAAAGCTAAAAAACATTTTAGAGCAATAGCTGGATTACTTCGGGCCTTAAAGGATTGAATTAATTTAAAATCTATGTTATCAACAACAATAACTCATGAACTATCTCAGATCATTTGCTATAGGTTAAATTATAAATATTATTGTCGAAAGTAAGTTAGAATATAAATGTAAGGGCTTAAATTATAAATTATGATTACTTAACAGTATGGATAGAGGAGGAGATATGTTTAGCTGCTATTGAAAATACAGCGAATAAAAATTTTCATAAATAAATAATGATAAACCTTACTGTTGATAATGTTACAGCAGTATGACAGAATTTGCCTTAGTCTTACTGGATATCTCAGCTTTAAGAAAATGGCATTAAATGATTTATTATCTTTTTTGTTTTGTTTCAAGTGCTATTGCCAAACTATAGCTGTCCAAATTGTTATTATAGGAGTTGTTATTTAATAAAGAAGAAAATATCCTTATCTAAGAATGCCTTAATTTTTTATATTCCGTAAATATTCTAATAGGAGATATCGATCTACAATAACGATAGAACTGTTAATCCACTTATCAAACATTTAGATTCCTGTTATCGTATTCTACTAGTTAGTTTATATACTTATAAATTTACTTCACACTATTCTCGATATAAATTAATTTTATATGAAAGTAACTAAAGGTGATAGGATCTATACAAGAATATATTACTTTATCCATACATCTCTATCACAAAACAGCTTTGCAACAAGATAACGTAATGTACGATCAATAAGTCAATTCCTTGAACCACGTATCAAGAAACGATATCTGCACTATCACAAACACTCTTGCTCTACTAGCAAATTACACAAAGACTTAAACACCTCGTATTTTACGTTAAACACTAAGTTTAAGAATCCCGTTTATTACGCGATATACTGCATTTATATACTATTCCTCAATAGTTCATGAGTCATAGTTAATACAATTAACATTGGAATCGTTTACTGAATTAGATATTAATTTTAGCTACTGCTCCCTTAATGCAGACAACAGTATTTACCAACATAGACATGTAATGACTAATACAGAATAGCCAGATTACGATATGTCCTATCACGGAACATTTCCATAATAATTTACAATCTACCATAAGTAAATTACAATCACAATGATTCGAACTGTAAGTAGATGATTTGCATTCCCTATTATGACTATTAATTTCAGTATGTGTATATGTGTCACTGTCATAAAAAGTCAGTACTATATTAAAATACAGTATATCCAAATTAGAAGTTAACTAAATAAGGATAGGCTAACAGGATTATCCTAACATAGATATTTCTACTCTAATACAGCATATAACACTGTAACAATCTCATACGTTCATGATAATTTAGAACTGTGTGCAATTTATGATTTAGTAAAGCGTATATATTGATATAACATCGATGTTGTTAACCCTATTACTATAAATACCTACTCAAGGATTATTTAAACTTACTTTCATATCTCATTAAAAGCTGCAGAGACTTCGTTAGATATTAAGTTTGAAGATAGTTTGATCAGTTTTAACATTTTTACACCACTCTAAAATGGATTGAGTGTCAAGCATCGTATGGAGTTTTAAATTAAGCACAAATTATTAATCATATGAAGTGATTATAAGATTCCGCCTAATAGTTGCGATTACTGTGCTTTGATGAGGGTCAACAGTAGATAATTTTCGAAACGTAATTGTCACACACCACTAGTGACAAAGTAGTCTACACACGCCAATCCTTGCGGAGAACGCCACTTACTAACTTAAAGAGGCGAGATTAGCTATATCACCAAATAATTCAGTTCCAACGACCGAATACTATGGTATAATTATAGCGTTACAGATGATGTAGACGAGATAGTCAGAGATTTACTATCATTTATTACTGAAGGAATTTTGGCACCCAAGATTATAGTCTTTACAATTAAAATATCAATTGAAAAACTAGTTGACTATCTAACCGACTAACGAACTAAAAAGGAATCTTCAGGCACCAGCCTTTTATAGTCTCGTCAGAAACTCCTGGTGCACATAATATAAAAGTATCCTTTTAAAGTTATAATTAGGACGAGCTTACGCATCGTAACAGTAATACATAAAATTAGAAATGGATCATTCTACATAGGATATCAATAACTAAAAAGAAGATATGCGCATGAATCGTGATTCTATTCGGGTAATTAAATATCCATAGCTAATAAATGATTTACAGCTTGAAATAAGCTACTATGGTCTAGCGTTGATCTCAATTACTTTGATTGTCATCCCCGAATAATACCGAAAGTCGATAATTTTCAGATACAATATTACGTTGTAGCTTTAAAATATGCTCTATACACAAGACTATAACATATGACTTTGTAATAAAGAAGTTTGAAGAGTCAACGATTGCGTACTTAGCAGCTATTTACAAAATTTCACGAAGGGTTTTATTAGAAAAATGGATACTTTATTGTAGATAATAACTGGGTATAAAGTAGCAGTCCCTGATAGATCAGCACGCAAGCTGTCGTGAAGTAATGCCTGTGGATAGCAACACTACAAGTGCAACAGACAAATCTGAAACAAAAATCATCAGTATTTATAGTCTTTGAGATAGAATACATGTAGAGAATAGAATTATAGAATTACATACAACGTATCCTATAATAGACTATGTAATAGCAAATGATTGTAAGAAATAGCAAAGACTGTAGGTGCTATAAATTACTAAATGTAACAAGCTATATTTGAATATAGTTGAAATAGACTATAAAAATATCTATATTAAGAACAATACAATATACTTATAATTAAGAATATGTTATGAACTTATACTGCGATCTAAATACATTACAGTCTTAATTTAAGATTAATTTATATTGTACAATATTTCCTGTAAATTAGTTAGAATGAATAGCTAATGAGTCAATTTTTTCGTATATAATCGTATTTGCTATTGTTATGAGCTAGATACTGCTTAGAATGTCGTAAATTTCGTCAATAGCCACAAATTTCGCAAGCGAATTGACATAATCAGCAAAGAAATATATTTGGGCATTTCGCANATTGACTAGGCATTTCGCGAACTGACTAGGCATTTCGCAAATTAACTAGGCATTTCGCGAACTGACTAGGCATTTCGCGAATTGACTGGATTTCGTACTTGGACGGTAACATTATGTAAGATTGTCAGATAGTCAGATAGTCCTTGGTAGTTAGACGAACCTAACTTCTGTAATAAAGTGAAATTTGCAGGAAACTATAGTTCTTGATTTATTGTTTTGAAGATCACTTTATCACACAGTATCATCATTAATATAGTAATCAATTAAACATCCATAGTTAATAAGAGCATCGGAATAATTTCTATAATCTCACATTTACCAGATAGGTTTCTCAAATTAGAACTGGTAGGTAATATTATCATGTAAATAAAGATAGTTATCCTATCTATAATTACTTTGGACGACTATTTATAACTGACAATCATCTGTTATCGACTAACTTATCAACTCCCTCAATTAAGAGCTTTGAGATTTTTATATACCCTTATAAGCACCATTGGTGCAAAACAATAATAAATTAATAGCCAAATCTACATACAAAATATAGAAAGAATCACAATACACTTTCTATAAAATTTAATAGTTAATTAATGGTTAGGTGTTAGCATATGATTAATTACTCAACAAAATTATTTCATTGATGACGTAATAATTAATTAATTGTCACACCGGATTTAGCAAGCAGTAGATAGGACGAAAGTAAACTATTTATAACTAATGAACGTATTTGGATGACTATTTTAAATCCACGATGAAAATTATCGGCGTGAAAGCTAATGAACAGGATTATGACGCAATTGCGTAAGGTAGTCTACTCTACTTATTTTCTACTACAGTTTTAGCATTATGCTAAGTAAATTTTTTGCCTATATAATTTAACTAGTAAGTATGATTCTGTAATGCAAGTAATACGATCAGACTGCTACGATAATTAAACGTCATACTGACCTCACTTAAATTTCAGAAGTAAAACAATTAAAAGCTACATTGAATTATGTTGTAAATTGTGAAAGTAATGGTCTTTACGGTGGTTAAGACAACAATTTTAGTATCATTCTGCTATATGCCCACGTTAGTCTGAAAAGAGAATCGATGCAACTATGCATACTTACTATCTCTTTACTAGAATAAATTTCAGAACGATTTATTGCACTAAATTATGCTAATTAATTTCTAGTATAGTAATCTATACCGGTCTATGAATGAGTAACGTCGATGAACTTTATACAAGAAATGCAGATTTCTTCTAGTAATTTCATGTTAACATCTTACTGGATAAAGTAGAATATTCTAATGTAGTTTGACGGCCACAGATTATAAATTTATTCTAGCAACTAGCATAATATAAGAAGGAGAATTCGTATACCATAGTGGTCTATTTATGCCCAGTCCTTGCTCTTTATATGAAAACGTTACTCAATCTCGGTTGATAGAATATATTTCGGATGTAGAATTGAGACTTATGAATTATGAAATTAAGCTTCTAACGTGCATCTTACTTTAGACAGACGTTAATTTGAGTTGATAAGCTCCTGCATTTATGTACAATTACAAGTTATGGAACATATTGTATGTACAAGAATTGATCGTTGTGAGACATAAATTATGCATAGTTTAGATGAAAAAGGATAGATGCAAGAAATAGCTAAGGATTTCCGTTCGGTTAGACTTTACCGAATTTTTGAATTTTCTCTAGGAAGAAACGAATAAAATCCCTGACTTATGGATGAGTAATCAACTTTATTTTGTAGGTCATTTTTGATGTTGATTTGGTTGCATGGCATTAGAGACTTACTCTTATTGCATTTGAACCTTTATCAATTGTAAACCTATTTTAATAAAAGAGTTTATTTATTCATCGTACTCATAGAATCAAATGAACTTTATAATAGCAATTAGACATTTGTAATGACACCTTCTTCACTATGTCTGATCTGTTTATTAATAAGAAACATAGACATTTTAAGTATTAATTATGCATTCACTAACACCCTTTTTAATATGTGCTACTTACGTGAATTTACCCTCTTTTAAAAAGCAAAATTGCAACATAAGTAGCGAAAGGTAATGCTTTCGACAATTCTTAAAGCAAATAAATATATCAAGAAAGTGTAGTTTAATGATGTGATAAATTCTTTTCAAGTTTACTAAAGCAGTAGATTATAGAATCTTTTCTCTTCTTATGAATTCCACGCATCTCATGATCATTCTTACGATAGGGAACAATTGCTTATTTACTAAATATTTATTATTGCTGCCTGGCAATATTGCCCACTATCAAGCACATATACACCCGTCTGATGTCTGATATTTTAATTTTTGCAATTTAAATCACCTCAATTAAGTAACTTACTTCAATTAATATTGTAGATACAATAACTACCAATCATTCACTGGGGTAAACGCTAATGGAACAGTTAAATTAAATAGGCAATACTAATATTGAATCTATGTCTGAGTTACCATCGCCTTGCTATGGCAACGATCCCAGATAGGCTAAATTCATCATTTCATATCCAATAGATTAATATACGACCAGTTCTATAGCGTTATTGCTCTTTGTTGCTATCATTTTTCGGTAGTAGAACAGCTAAATCAGACAGGTAATACTAATATTGGATCAGTGTCTGAACTACTATCGTCTAGCTAAGGCAATGAGTTCAGATTGGTTAAAATTTACCACCTTATGTCACATAGATTAATAGACGGTCAGTTTCATAGAGTTGTTACCTTTTCTTGTTATCATCCTTCTCTTAAGCTATTTACTAGCTTCAAAAGTACCTTGACCTATGAATAATGGGATCATGAGTCATCTTTCATCAGCTGATCCTTACATTCACAGCTTTAATTTTATTTCCTATTACCTTTACAATTAGAAATACACAAAAAAAGAGTTAATTAGCATACAAAAGCAGATTGATTGTTAGTATAATCGCCATTAAAAAAGCCATTGCCATGCTAATAGGATTAAGCAATTGATTATTTACTCTAATGGAACCACTTTGCAGAAAGAATTACGCATTTATTGAAGTCATTAAGTGATAAAGCTCAGAGTAGAATCACAATCTTGATTGAATGCATTCTTGATTACAATTTTAATGAATATTTAACATGGTAAATCCGTAGACTAGACCGGATTGATTATAATTATAGTAGTATTTATAAGCTTTATTAGAAATGTCATTACTATGCTACTAGGGTAACCAATCGATTATTTGCTTCAATAGGGCTAATATACGAAATAGGATTATATATTGAAATCAGTAGATAATAGAACTCAGAATGGAATCACAATTTAAATTGAGTGTATTTTTGATTACAATTTTAATGAATATTTATCAATAACAATCTTTAACTCTCGTTCTTCTCCATTCTCTATTGTTCTCTTTTCGTGGTTATTATCACGTACCTTTTTCTTTTTACAAACTCTATGCCATTAGGAAATCTACAGCCTATAAATTTAGCATAGCAGTTACTAAGAGTTGTTGCTGCAGCCCATAACAGGCAATTTCCTATTCTATTACAGTCCTAGGCTAGTCATTCTTTCAATAAACCGAGAGTATCATCATAGTGAGTATACTATAAAGGTAAACTGCATCCAATCGCTTTATTCTGTCACTTTGGTTGTCATTCCTGGAATAGATGTAGCATGTTGTAGGAAAGTAATATAACGAATTCATTGTGGTTATTCAGGATTAAATTATACAATATAGGTTAAAGCATGGCTGTGGAATTGATTGTAGTAGATGGAAGCGATCATGAAGTTATTCCATCTCCAACTAAATAATTACGAATTTTCTATCATAGTTCAATGTCTTAATTAAAGGAGTAAAGTATTGAATTACTTCAATTAAAGCATGGCGTTATCATCTGATTAACCCATAGAAATTAAACCTAAACTAGTCATCAGTCCTTTATTCTTGGACTGCTATATTATTCTTTCTTGACATAGTCTTCTGAATATTGCTTCATTAATATAGCAATACGATTGAAGAAGTTTAGTACACAATTGATGGTCTATACGTTACATTATGGAACCGCATAATTACAAATTGCCTTATAGTTTAATGTCTTAAAGGAGTACATGGCAGAATTATTTCAATCAAAGTATACCGCAATGATCTATTTAATCCACTGAAACTAAATCTGAACTAGTCGTCAGTCCTTTGTTTCTGGATTACTGAATTATTCTTTCTTTACATAATCTTCTGGATTATTAATCAGCCCACAGAAATTAAATCTAAGCTAGTCGCTAGTCCTTTATTCCTGGGCTACAGTATTTTTTCTTTTCATACTCTTTGGATTATTAATTAGCCCACAGAAATTAAATTTAAACAAGTTGTCAGTCCTTTATTCCTAGATTATTGTATTATTCTTTCTTTACATTTCCTTCCGATTATTGATTAATTGAGATTACATTTTATCCCTTTTCACCACTATTAATTTTTCTTGCATGATTCACAGTCGTTGAAATAATATTGGCATTTCAATAGATAACTTTCCAAGCACAAATAAAAGCCCATAGTTAAAACTCAAAGTAATTTATCGTTTTGAAGAAATGAAGCTTTAATTCTACTATTTAGGATTACTTCAAGCTATTGATTTAATGATATCATGCTTCCAATACAACGAACTATTATTAGTTTTCCGGATATTGACAGGGTAGTTTAGCACTATAAGCATAAATTAAATTCTAATAATCAAGATTATAACTAGATAAGTGGTATATTGATGAAGTTTTAACACTATAAATATCAGATTAAATTCCTATAAAATACATCATAATTGGTTATGTGGTATATGGATGAATTTTTTCTATAACGGTTAATATCTATTTTTTGCATATCATCCTGCATTAAATAGACTTGATGTACGAAATGTCAAGTCTTCATCCACCGATATGGCAAAAGATTTTAGACATTAAGAGCAGTCATTCATCAATAACGAGATCTAAATCAAATAGTTCATATTATTGTACTCTTACTAGTAAGTGTCTTTACCTATATTTCTCTCTCTTTCTTGCTAAAATCTTATCGAATAATAATGATAATGTCCTATAAAGCAGTAATAATGGCAAACGGTGAATATTGGATAGGTCAATAAACATCAATCACACGTTTAATTGTAGCTGCACATTTATGAGTCATTATACATAAAAGTATCGGTTGTTATATAAACGGGATCAATGACCATTAGCCTATTATTGTCCAACTCAAAGACATCATTTATTAGGTAATTATGAATACAATAATTACTATTCTATGAAAAGCTAACTATTTCCTAATTGATTTTATGATCACTTAATCAGAATAGCGATGCAATTGAAGAGGTTTAGTATCCAATTGATGGTCCATGCGTTACATCATCTAATCAAACATTGGACTTTATGTCAAAATATCAATCATGAGATGAACAGACAAGGTTGTATTATGAAAGATATAAACAGTAGGACTATTTTCATGGTGTAATTTCTTGATAAGATTATAATAAGACACTATATTGCTCTATTTCTATATGATTCATGTTCTAGTCTAGCATTATTAGGACTGGAGACAAACGTGCTATATAAGCGAAGATCATTTATTGGTAAATCACAATTAGTGAATAGAAGATGATTTTGTTCGTTCTAGCTTTAGCCATCGTAACCATTTATAAAGAAAAAAACATAAATTGAAATTATTTTAAATTTGGTAATCGATACTAAGCTATCAATGATAGATTGTTAGCGTAAATGGTATAAACACTAAGTCTATTAGTTTTATATTGATTAATAAGTCAATTTATCGTTCTTGCAGAAGAATTTCATTAAGAATGTGACTTAGACTGAATACTACGGACATTGCCAAATCATATTTCATGGCTGTAAACATTGATCACAGTTATCATATAGAGATCAAAGTTTAAAAAGTGTTACATGCACTCCGCACTCTGCACACTTTGCACTTAACACTCCACGCTTTAAGCCCTTCGATTTGGTGCTTGCTTTAAGCATGGAGTTCTTTTGCCTTGCTACTCCTTAGCAATGTTAATAATAGCTCTTTTAAATCCAGTAATAGTCTCCTGAAGCGGTTATTTTAAATATAATTCTTTTTACTCTGCTATTCATGAACAATATTAATCATAATTTTTATGTCCAGCAATAGTCCCCTTAAAAGGTTTTATTCTACCAAATGACCCTAAAATCAAACACTCATAAATCAATCAATTGGTAAGCTACGTAGACGTACACCGTAAATTAAGGATTAGATTAAATTTTCACCAATATGTTTATCACAGTATCTCTAGATTTTTAGTAAAAATTGCGATCGATTTTATGATAATGATCAAGTGAAGGAATTTGATATTACCATAACAGAGAATTTGCGTTCGAGCTCGTAAAATTAACCCTGAATTATTACGCAATCAAATGTAAATACACTTGCAATTATATGCTTTACAATACAAATTTACTACGGACGAAATGTGAATATTAGCATAGAAGGTTCATTTTTTACTGGTAAAGCTTCAATCAGTATTATTTACCTTATTAATTTTAATAATTGCTAGTTTGTTCATATATCATATATGGACAATGTCCATTATAGCCAATAGATGTACGAACACATGCATTAGTCAAGGTCATAGATAGAATTGAATAGTAAGTAAGATAGATTAAAGATGCAAGTTGTAACTTTCAAATCTTTACTAATATGTCTCGAACTAAATGGCATCAATTTACCTTGCTGAGGTGATTATCCACACTAGTGTTGGTAAACAACACTAAATTTAAAATAACAGGCTCCCATCAAACATGAAAGGAAAGCTTGTTTACCCTTCGCCTGCACTGTTCATGGAATTTATGAGTCATCCTGCGTTTGTTTAAACTTTGATTCATTAGTTTATTTAATCGGAAACATTAAGTGATGCTACTAATTAATCGTGTCAACCGAAGCCATGCTTTATTTTTAATAAAGAACAAGACAGGCAAAGTATTAGTGGGTAAGTAATATAATATTCCTTTATCATTCAAAGCACAATTTTTTGGCATACGTGCTACGGGTTTCATAAATAAACGTCTGAAAAGATGGCAATAGGAATTATCCTACTATTTCAGCTATCTTTTCCTTGGATTAAATTATAGACATATAATCCAAATCTTAGTCTTTGGAAAAATAAGTTTTAGATTACGAAAATACAATACCAACATCAAGATTGAATAAAATATTGATATTTACTAGTAAGGTAGATGCTTGTTAATACGAGCGTGGACTCCTATATGCCACAGGTAACAAAATCAATAAAATAGATATGTATATTAACAAACAGATACACAAACTCACTGTTTTTCGATATGTAATATCATAAAATTCAATTAAAAATATCAGAATAAAAGGGTACCACGGATAATTTAAATAATTATTTTGTATCATATACATTCATTTATTGTTGATGTTGGCTAAATTAGAAGGGTTGATAATGATTATCTGAATTATGATTGCGGTTATCATGCTAATTTCAATTCATACCCTTAAACAAATAATTCAATGATAATTAATCGAAACAAATTCAATTTTAAATTCAAGCTTCTTTTCAAAGAGTTGCATTCTCTATTTATATTACCAGTATATATTGTACTAACAACCAATATTAGATATTGCTTTGTTGTTGTTACTTGCAATGATATTTATATGGTGACCTTGATCGATGCAAATCACGATCATATTCCATTTTACATTTTCGAACTGACTTGCTATAGATCCAAGTACATCGTTGATTTGATGAATGATAAGCACATGTACTATGCAAAGCATGACAATCTGTTGATATAACTACGCTTGAATTCAATGGACAGTGACTAAAAGCCATCACCTTAGGTTTCCACAGGCATTCATTCTTGTTGGCTGTACACAATTTCTTTTTATCCTTGTTATTTTCTACATTATGACATAATTTAATATTGCAACGATGACAATTATCGTTGTAAGCATGTCGTAAACCAAATCGCTGCTCACGTGTGATATTATGCCATGGGGCATAGAATCCACATTGTTTCAAAATTAAATGTTTCCTGTCTTGGCTAAAAGAGCCAAATATGACGTAGGTTGATTTAGGTTGTAGAGTAATAGCTGATTTGCTAGCGACAAGAGACTGCTCAACTTGTAACTTGACATTCTTCTGCCACATGTCAAAACCAATAGAATTGGATCGATCAAGAAAGAATTTTTTAACGTGGATTTTGTAGCTTGTAATTTGAATTGGATTCGCAATATCGTTGGTCACAGTTATTTTACCCATTGAGATTATCCTAGCCTTAATAGCTATATTAATAAAAAATATAAAGAAATATAGATACATGAGATCATTAGCCTATACAATCACATCATCAAAATTGGCTATAGCAATGTGTAGATTATTATTCTAACAGTTCCATTTAGAAAGTAATGTAATATATCAATATTTTGATATTGCCATCATAATAATGATAATTCTATCATCTATAAACTGGTATTTTATCAAGTAGAATTATTTATAAAAATTTATAGTAGAGTTATGCTTCAAATAAAGTTCAATCTCTGGTTGGAAATACTATTGAGACCAATGTAACTACAAATTTCTGATCTCAATAACGTCTTTCAATATAGGGAGTTCGATTATATTATATTAATATTGGATCAAGTAGTTGTTAAGTCGCGGCACATCAAAAGGCTTTCTATGTACTACGCTATATTCTATATGTTGCTGAAAATTTACATCTTTGATCTATTTCAAAGATGATATAAAAACGCTATAGAAGACAGGAAAAAGTTTTTGTCAATTTTATTTTATATTTACCGAAATCAGACAGGCAAAATAACGTCTGGGGATGCTGATACTTGCAGCTTTTGTTAGCATTGAGGCATGTTACAACGGTAGCTGCCACCAGAATAAGCGCTGGACACATAAAGTTAGTTGAGAAGGCCATAGCTTGAAGATGTGATGAGTAAATTATGCAGGTGTTATCGATAAATTGTCGCTGCTTAAATAATTTAGAGACTCGCTCAGCCCATGTTATATATCCTCCCTGTCGGTAAATTTACATTTCTAAATTTGATTATTGCTTTACATATAATATGGGTTCCTTTTATCTAATGACTCATATGCGTATCTCCCACCTTATCAAGTAATGATCCAATTTTTGTCATTGTTTAATAAACTATAAGATATGCAATTTTATGGTAACATAACATATCAAACAATGCTCGTATGGTTTGTAAATAAAAATTGCTAATTTTAGAAGTATATTTAACAGAAATCCAAGTGTCAATCAAATAGACTTAATTATCCAACAATTACAGTTCAACATTGTTGTGATTTTCTAGGAAAATCATGATAAGGTGATAAAGTAATTTCAAAGTCAAAATAGAATTATTTGCTGCTATTCAATTATAGCAATAGACATAAAAAACATCAATGTATTTCTTTGTAAGATAAACTGATACAGGGGCTTGCGTTATTAGCTCAGTTGCTTCTTGAAAGTGATGAAATAATTGACATGAGAATTTCATCACCTCGTAATAATGCTAAATTTACTAGCCATAGCATTTATTTTGAGGTAAAGTTTAAAATGCTTTTAATTTTCTTGATGAAAAGTTATTGTTAATATTGTATTCCTATGTTCACATATCAGAATATATCTTTAGTTTCAGTCTATGGGTTCGAAGTTATGATATTGCTCATTTATCAACCTCCTCGCTTGATAATTAGTTCAACACTTTAGATGGTGTTATTACTTTGCAAGACATCGCAAAGGACTACTGCGATAAAATTATCCTGTCAACTTTCGAAATATTTTACGAGGATAGTTTCTTTACCCGTATTCATTGAACATATTTGAAGTGACATTAGCTATGGTCTAATACAGCGCTCGATTTTTAATTAATTATAAATAAAATATAATCTAAGATGCCATCTGATTAGCTCGGCTTTTTAGAAAAATATCGATATGTACCTTACAGATTACACCAGACAAAGACTATTATTAAGCGATAACGTACTAATCATACTATGCCTTAACAAATGTAATCTCTAATTTACTTCTATAGAGCTTTGATAAAATATTTGCTAATAGAAATTTTATAATGATGCATTGTAATGCTAATAAATATACTCTGCCAGTAGTAGGCGGTTACGCTTTAGTGCTTGATTTCTTAAACAAGCTAAAATATATAATTGTCAAAAGCCCACATGATAGTAAGTGCATATCAGCTTGTATTATCCATTTGATTTTATTCAATTTTTACAGAAAGTTGCATAAAGCTATGACTATGAGTAAAGCGAAAATGAATCTATATGACATCAATCCAACTCATATAATTAAGAAAATCCATTAATTTCTATATCAAACACTACGTTTAAAATAATATTTATTGTATCGTACAAATATATAAAAGATTTAAATCTTTAATAAGATAGAAAATTGTTGCATAGGGTAAATGAATTTTTATGCAAGAAGTAAAAATTTCCTGTTTATACGAGTATACTAGAAAATTGTTCCCAAAGCTTCGAACCAAGATACCAATGTTGGATCAGTAAGCGTGCAAATTTTAAATTCATCAAAGGACAACCTAGCCAAAAGATATTATGAAATATGGCTTAAAATAAAAATGAATCGAATCAGGACATAATTAACTGCTCCATCATTCATTTAAGATATTACCTGCCATCCCTATTAAGATCGCCATGACGAAAAACGTTTTCTACCATCTCATCAATAGCATCTTGTGACATGGCTTCCATAACCGGCCACATGCTTTCTCTGTTATTTAAAATTGATTAATTGTAGTTAATTTATGACAACAATGAAACATACCTAAATTACTTTTTAAAAATAATATTTCATATGGCATTTTAACCTTTTTCCGTAAAAACTGGATTGATTGTCAGGAAGCTTTAAAACCTTCTCTTTAGAACTAACACTTGGGCCAGTATTGACAGGGATTGGCGAATTGAAAAATGATGATACAGGCTTTCCATGCATGTCATCGATATCATAGGGCTACATGCATATAATCGTAAATGCAGTCATCGAAAAAAATAAGACAATATATTTCATCAATACAACAAAGTTATTCTAGAGTTTGTATTAATCCTATAATATTAGCTACTAAGAAAAATTGCACTGGAGTAGCTACCCTTAGATATTAGCCATTTTATGTTACAAATTAGCACGCTAATAAAACTAAATATTGTCAAAAGGTAAACAATTTTAACTCCACCACTATTGACAATGGCTATGAAATAATAGGGTGTAATAATGAATCACTATCAGTAAAATATATACCATTGAATCTTCACATCCTTTTACGACATCCCGTACTAAATCAATTGTAACACCAAAGTAAGCCTAAAAGAAATTTTAACACCGGAACAAGATAATACCATTACAAATGATACAGATATACAGTAAATCATTACCAGCTCAAGAAATCTATTTGTGTATTGCAATAGTGTATTAGATAATAGTATCATAACAAACCTTAAACATTCGTCTTAAATTTTCTTTACTTATGTAGCCAGACCCATCTAAATCATAGCCAGTAAATACGTCTAAACATACAGATAGCCATATTTATAAAATGCAATCTCGATAGCTTATAGTCATTTTAGTTATCATAAATACGCCTTTCACATTTTAGCTTTTCATCCAAATTCCCTTTAATAAGAATTGAGAGGCCGTGAACAAATTCATTAAAATCGATATAACCATTACCATTTCTATCAAAAAACTTTATCAAAAAGAATGAGTTTTAAATTGTACATTTCTTTAATTTAGACTAGTTTATATCTAATTCTTTTATATGTACAATATTATTGGAACAGGAAAACCTCATAGATAATTTTTTTTCTACTATATTGACTTTACCTTAAATAAACGACTCATAACTAGATTTGCTTTACGCCCAAGTGGGCCAAGGCATAAATTAAACACCTCCCGTGATATTCCTTTTACATTATCAGTAAGGACTGAAAACTGTTCGTAAAGGCCATTAATTTCTGATAAATCAACTAGGAAGACAACATAATAAAGAATAAAGTAATTATCAACACTATACTGACGAAAACTCAATGCGATGAACATTATTGGTACAGAGTATAAACAGAGAAAGCTCACAATGAGTGGATTTTTTGTACAACGCAATGTCCTCCCGCAGTAAAGAATGCTTGACCTTATGTGATCCTATAATTATTTTTTTAACAACATGATGAAATTATGTAATTGACTCTAATACAACTAGCTATAATAAAAGCACTTTTTTTCTCACGCAACCTGGATACAAAGGTGAAAGTAGAGCGTTACGAGGATTTATTAGTGAAGGAATAGGAATTTTGATTTTCAAGAATACATGCATTTTGTTATGATTATCCTGTTAAAATAAAGAAATGATTGAATGGGCATTTACATAGAACCATGCTATTTATTGTATTTGCTAAATTTTATTCATCGTTGAACCTACCTTGCTTTCACATCGTTCGCAAACATCATAATCGCTGCAGTTTGCACACTAAAGAAATAAAATGGTAATTAAAATATATATTCACATCCACGTGCAAAATAAACTTTTAATTTTACGATCCGCCAAGTTTTAGCTAAAGCTAACTTTACACGTTAACCATTAACTTTTCAATATATTAACCTTGTACCGGATACCACAGATCGGATTCATTCCACAAGAATTGCACACAATTCCACGATGACTAAAACCATCTATCGTATACAATGAAAATTGTAAATAAATTCAAGTCAGAGTCTAATTTTTGACAATAAATAGCTAATCAGGCATAGCATTATTAATAATTGATATTGCCGCACCTTTAACAGCTTTATCATCTGCAATGCAATAGAGTAAACTTAACAAGTTTTGATTATACATTGGTTGCTGTGAATTTATAATAAGAATAAATTAGCAGATTAATGACACAAGTGTTAATTATGATATTTACTTATTTCTAATCTCCGTCAGATCAAATGTTACCAATAAAGCTATTACCAACAATAATAATCTATTTTAATTCGAAAACAAAGCCTGTTAATGTTATATTGTAACCTTGACGTTGTCCTATCATAATCAAGACGATACGCGGGAGTGTCATAGCTTATTTCATATATCTATTGTCATGTCTTTTTCAACTGATGTCAACAATGCTGATCAACCACATGTCGGTACTAACTGAATAAATGATTATCCATTGAAGCGTATACGTTTATCTCGATGGTACTTTTCACGCACGGCAAATAATTGATAGTCATCTAATACTAAGCCAGATACTATCTTGAAAGTTTTATGATATTGATCTGTCAAATAAACAATGATTACGCTATGCAAATGCGCGAGCAAAATTGTCAGATTAACCAAATATAGGGTTAAAACAGGGGCAATGTTACGATAATTTTATAGTCTTACAGCTATAACATTTTTAAATTTAAACTTGTATGTGAACAATACTGATTATACATAAAAGACTAGTTGAACTGAGTAAAATTACTGTGAGCTCAATAAAATGTATGATAGTTTTGATATCCAGACAGTAAAAGAATGAAAGATATGACTATAAATTATTTGCAGTATTAAGATATCCTGGCCACGATTAATGGTTATTACTACCGCGAGCAAACATCCTTTTATGCTTTAGATAATAGTTTGCTATAATAAAGGATTCCATTGAATTGGTTATAATAACAAGTTAATAACTTTACGGATTATAATACCGTAATTACTGCAGATCCACATAGTCTAATACTTCATGAATAGAAGAGAGTAATTATAAGAAGTACAATCAGACAGACAGTAATGGCAATGTTTTCAAACTTAAAGTTATGATATAGTACTATTGACGATAACTAATATGAGATACTGTGAAAATACAGCCATCGTATATAGCCAATCCAATATTATTGGTCACAACTATTTAATTAAATCATAAGCAATGTATTGACGTATAGCATGTTGTGGGCAGCAAATAGAACTACGCAGGGCAAGATAGTAGCCTAATTGTTGTGATAATAATCCATTATAGAATTAAATGCTTCTGTTGCTATGGCTTATTGATTCAGTGGTGTGAATAAGTTACAAGAGCAATAAGACAGGTAGATGAACATTGCCAAAGTACGGTCAATCATCAATAGTAAACATAGATGAGTAATTCAATAGCGATCGCATCTTTGATAGCAAATGCTGGTTAAAATTGAACGTGATAAAAAAATAGAGACCATTGAATTTCATTTTACGATAAAGCTTAAATCAAGAAAGTTCAAATTGTACTTTACAAATTGATCCACATTACAAAGAAGCTTACTAAGGTCAACCAGGTTGCTATTAATAGATATTGCGAAATAACTGATTGTTTAATGTTCGATATAGCGTAACTAAAATTATTATTCGTTTCAGGCCAAAGAATAGAAAGCGCACCGGTATCAAACTCTATCGCAAGATATATAATTATGACCTTCAATATTAGTTTAATATGTTAAGATACAATTAAGCTTGCTAACGTTTAGTTTAAAGCTTTCGAGAAACAAGTGTAAGAAGTTATAGCAATGTTATTACCACTTTTAGTTTAGTATACAAGGTCATACTAAGAAAATTGACCAATTTTAAGTGCTGTATACAGCTATGGTAGCTAATGTATGATAGATTTGATTTTTCTTGTAAACGTCGACTATAACAGCGTTGCTAATAAGAAGAATGCTGCAATTATCATGTTTACTTTACTTGATTAAACATTCTGAAACTCTAGTCATAACAATTTTTTCGAAACGTACGAAATGATGAGTGCCATTCATAAAATGAAAAACATTCAAGGCTATAAAAATCTAATGAATATATTACAATAGATTAGCTATTCACATTATGCTACTATTGCTAAGTAACATGGACAACTTTGATCATAGACTTAACAGTGATGGAGATGACCAAAGTATTATACATACATACAATGTCGCTAAAAGATTTTACGGAAATTTTCAAAAAGTTAAAAAAGAGCTAATTTTAAACTGTTGTCAGTCATAGAATTGAATACCTAACATTAAGATTGCTGTTGAAATTGTTCAATTAATACATTAGTAAAATATTTTATTACCGTAGGATTTGCTGATTCACCAGGGTTGTTGAAAGCAGTATGATTTGGCACCGTATTAATGCGATTTCCCTCATGAAATTGATTGCGTACAGCTTCTGCAGTTAGAGTAAAACGTCCATTTTCATTCGCATGAGCTGTCATTTGATTCAAAAAACATTAAAAATATTGTCAGACAATATCCATTGGAAACAAAAGTCTCATCGCGAAGCTTTTACTTTAGTCTGTAATTAGAATTATAAGTTAGCGGAAAGCAATGTCATTCCAGTCACTATCTTGCTGGGAAATTAAGCAATATTATGAATTATCGATGAGGTGTATGAGAATGAGTGCATTGCGATAAAGTTGCACAGTTGTTTAGGCATGTATACTTTTAATTTCATTTTTTTAATATTGGCATCTGCAATCTGTAAGGCTTACTCACAATATGGGCTAGGAATGGAAGATCACAGTGCATTGATGATTTAATATCAATAAGTTATTGGTGCTAATATTACTATGAATAAGCTAACATGATATATAAAATCTCTTCGGAAATGTTACTCATCCGCAAAAGGTGTCATGTGAATACAGTGCAGAAACAATATCATCAAGAATAGTAAGATATAACTATCCTATGTTATGTCAATTCTTTCCTACTAGTGAATTGTAACAAGATCATTTGTTGGATAAAGTAATATGGTTCAATTTTCCAGTATGATAGCAGGTGCAACCACTACCATGTACATCAATGTTGTTCAGGATAAGATTTAGACTACCGTCAGGGTTCAATTAGTAAAGTTCTAGTTCACTGTATTGTTTTTGATAGACTGGCATATACGAGTAATATCTATTTGTAAGCTATAACAATATCATTTCTTATATACTTTGTAAGATTCATTTTTAACTCTCACTCTCACTGTAATAGCTTGAAGCGAGTGGCTACCGCGATAATGAATTAATACGTGTGTGGGTATACGCGTCTGTAATAAGATAGAGATATCAAGATGGATTATTCTAAGATAGAACTGTTAGCTAGATCGATTCTATCAATGTAGTGCAATGCTAAGCTGTACCAATACTACTACAATAACTAGAGTCGATCAAAATAGCATCATTTGGATGTGGCATACATATTGCATCAATAAATATCTCTATATTATCTATTAGTGGAAGCTGCACTCGTTCTATTTCGCGTACTTGTAAGCATTTGTACTTTAAACATTACAATTGATCAATGTCACTTGGTACTGAGCATAGCATGTACAATTATACATATGACTTTATCTGATTGATCATGACTGCGTGTATCTATGCGTAGTCGAGTATATCTATAGACCATGTAGCTCAGCATAAGAAGATATAACCCTTAGTTAGATCACTTGCGTTGATATCTTTTTTCGCTATCAAAATGATAAAAGTAGTTACTGAATATAGTGAATAATGTTACAGACTGTTAATTGAATATACAGTATTGGTATTTCATTTTGATGTTGACCAGTTAGCCTATCGCTATATTAAGATACAGCAATGTAGGCTAAGATGGATGATATCTTGTAGCAGTATCATTGTAGAGTAAGCAGTACAAATACGACCAGTATGCAAAGGATGACGAGAGTGAGTTCTTGTAGGATACATTAGTACTGGATGTATTTGCATATAACGGATAGAAGCTGTGTATTCAACCTCAACCTGCGAGTTGGATAGCACTTTGATGTTTTCCTTGTTTCATAAAAGTAGTAGTACTGTACTCGTCCATTGAATCCATCAACAGTTGCAATATTGTAGTTTAGACAAGTAGTTTAGATAAGTAGTTTAGACAAGAAATTTCTACCGATCATCATGCATCTCAACAATAACCTATTGATGTGATACAACAGTGGATTGGAAGTCTGCCCTGTCCATCTACCCAATTTATTTTTCAATTTTGTTAAGAGTATTACGATTGATGATACCTATTGTACGTCGTTGCAAGTATTTGTTGTAGAGATAAGTTGACGAGATTGCTATGACCAGACCAGCTGCAGCACCCAGACCAAAATAAATTGATTCATATTTGGAAGTGGATAAAAGATGGATTTCACAAGCCTCTTCCGATAGTGCTTCCATGCTGTATCCACGTCGAATTGACGTTGGAGCCTTATCCGGTAGGTGGCGTTGATCTCTCCACAGTCGGTTGGTGAAGCCAATTGCAATGACGAGACGAAAGTAAGCACTGTCGATTACTGCTCCAATACAGTACAGTATTGAAATGATGACAGTCGTCTATGCGGAAGTAGCCTAGCAGTTGAATGTCAATTTCCGATTTTCTCTTGGTATGATGAACAAGTGTTGAAGTAGGAAGTGAAATTGGCTAATCAATGGTGCACTATCGCACGTCGATGTGTATCCTTGAATGATCAATAACCTTTTGAATTACCCTTGCGTACAGGGAAATGCGATTAGCAGTCCAGTTTCAATTTTCTACGGGAATGATCATTTGCAAGACAGTTGAAGTATTCATTGAAAAGATTGCGGTAGTGCAATCATCATCGATAGCGAAAGCAATATCATCGCATTTGCACCATTTTAGCATGCAGCTTGATTAATTGCAACACTCTTGAGCCCAAATGCGATGCAGTGACGATGGACGTTGTGCAACAGGCTTGGTATCCACTCACTGACAGTCATTGCATGCTTCAATATCAACACCGATGGTTGTCCAGGTACTGCATGTTCGCACAGTACTGTACGACTGTCCACTCACCAGACTGAGTGCGGTCCGGTCTGTCCGGACCAGTCCAGTCCAATCTGCTTATTACAGTACAATGTACCGTGACCTGACTGTGCTCTTGTCAAGTACGGGCGACCAACGGAAGGGACAGAGAGTGCGCAGTGACTTGTCGACAGGAACTGGTTCACAGTACCAAGTACTGTACTTGTCCTGTTCATACTGTGACGTGGATAGTACTGTACACTGTAGAGTATTGAGGGTTGGAAACAATGATACAGTAGTACAGTGCTGTACTGTACTGTATACTGTCGACCCACACATGCTACAGTAATGTACGGCCATATCTGTCTGTATCCCACTAAGACATTATCCAAGAATCGGAGCGTTGAAATTGCAGACTGGACGATGTGACACTGTACAGTACTGTGCGGTACAGTATACATCACTGCACAATACTGTACAGTACTTGCTCTTAGCACCGAATACTGTACTAGTTATGTTCATACTGGAACATGGATAGTACTGTATTGAGGCATTTGAGGGTTGGAAACATCACATGGTACAGTACTAGACAGTACAGTACTGCCACATCTGTCTGACTGTCTGTATCCCACACTGAACAGTATCCAAGAATCGCAGCGTTTCTATTGCAGACTGACTTGTAGACGGGAACTTGCTCACAGTACCAAGTACTGTACTGGTCATGTTCATACTGTAGCATGGATAGTACTGCACACAGTACTGTACTGTATTGAGGGTTGGAAGCAACCATACCGTAGTACTGTACTGTACAGTGTACTGTACAGTACAGTAGTGGACGACCATATCTGTCTGACTGTCTGTATCCCATTAGGACAGTATCCAAGAATCGGAGCGTTTCAATTGCAGACTGGGACGATGTTACTCTGTACAGTACAGTACTGTACTGTCAAGTACGGGCGACAAAACGAAGGGAAAGAGAGTGCGCAGTGACTTGTCGACGAGAACTTTCTCACAGTACCAAGTACTGTACTACTGTAGTCATGTTCATACTGTACAGTAAGATGGAAAGTACTGTACAGTACTGTACGGTACATTGAGGGTTGGAAACAATACAGGACGGTCATGTCTGTCTGACTGTCTGTATGTCATCAGGACAGTATCCAAGAATCGGAGCGTTTCAATTGCAGACGGGAACGATGTTACTACAGTACTGTACTGTACAGTACAACACTGCACTGTACTGTACTGTACTGTACGGTACATTGAGGGTTGGAAACAATACTGGACGGTCGTGTCTGTACAGTACAGTACAGTACAGTAAGATGGAAAGTACTGTACAGTACTGTACGGTACATTGAGGGTTGGAAACAATACAGGACGGTCATGTCTGTCTGACTGTCTGTATGTCATCAGGACAGTATCCAAGAATCGGAGCGTTTCAATTGCAGACGGGAACGATGTTACTACAGTACTGTACTATAGTACTGTACAGTGTACAGTGTACAGTGTACAGTACAACACTGCACTGTACTGTACAGGTGTACTGTACTGTACGGTACATTGAGGGTTGGAAACAATACTGGACGGTCGTGTCTGTCTGACTGTCCATCCGCACTGTACTGTACTAGTGTACTGTATACTGTACTCTACAGACCCGCTACCAGTACTCTGACACCATGGAAGGCGTCAGGCGAAGAATGTCATCACGGTAATGGTACCGTACAGTATTACCGTACCATAGAAATCAAGCGTCACTGCAAGGACGATCGTGTCACCACTGGCTGCCATCCACCTCCCTGCTCAACCCTTGCCAGCTTACCAACGCAAGACACCAATATGGCCGGACCATTGAAAAGGGTTAGTCAATCAATGTCGATATTAGCGTTGATCCATAACTAAATCCAGGCCAAGTCATAGCAGTAAAATAGGAGATAAAACAGTTATAACAGAATAATAGGAATCTGCCTTTTGCGATGCTTATCCATCGACGTCCAAGTTACTGTAACCAATCGTCTCCAAGGGATCCTCTTTTGAAGCTTGTCTAACATTTTTCTCTTTATCTTGACTAAAACAGACAACCAATCTAACTGGATTGGCGGTTGCAACAAATCCTCGTCAGGTAATTTTCTATTCATGATGAGGTAGTCTTACTGTAAAATCATTTTTCAAGCCATCACAGGATACAACTTAAGCAAAATGATTATCCATGTGATTCAAACTTGTCGTCGCCGTTGGTTTCTAGTCCATGGGTCAAAACGAAGAAAGTCCACCACTGATCCATCATACTCTAGTCAACATCATCAATCGAGCTAGCATACAATTGCACAATCAAATGCACTCTTTCATTTTTGTATTGGATACTATTGAAATTGAATATTCAAATGCATACGATTGGATCACAATCAATCAATCAATCTTTTGCACTAACTAACTTCCATATTACTCTTTGCACCACTACCCAACAGACGTTAATATCACTCTATAACAAGGTTTTGACCGCTGTCAGTCAATTGCCACAGGAAGCTGGCTATAGAAGACATACCGAAGAATTAACCAAGAACCGCTTACAGATTGTTGAATCGGTTAGTAAATACAACACTGTCTGTATCCAGATACATTGTTGTGACGATACTAGTCATCGTAGTTTGTAAATTAGTTTGTTAGTCTCTTAAATTGTTGATGACATAAAATGTCAATTGAAAATCTGGCTTAATTATTATCTACATACCACCCGTTACAACCGATTATATTCTGGATAGAAAGCACGAGTCATCCAGACATTGATACAAAATGCTACTGTAATGAACGACTGAATCAACTTGTTCATACGCACTAGGATAACTTTTTACATCCTTGACAATCAATCATCATTATAAAATATCACAATTGACCAAGGTCAATCATGTTAGTAATGGTAATCTATTTCTCAAATTCGCTATGAACCATCATAGGAAACAAATACGGAAATGATTGAAAAAAAAATTAACAGTGGTCAAGTGGAGGAGCTCATCGTCCAGGTTAGTCTACCACTGGAATAGATCGTGCTAGAGTAGAGCAAAGGCAGCCGTAGTCATCGATCTAACAGTAGTATTGATATTGCTTCTATAGGCTGAAAGAGAACTCACACTAGTAGAACAGATGAAAAGTTGGCAACCTTGGCAGCCGTTAGCCGAAGAAGCGCCGTTAAATCAATGGAAATGGCCATAAACGGAAAAGGATATTTTTATCAAATGGCTGACATTCTTGGATGCTTCAGTTTAATAAATGGAATAGCCTATTGGAGTTAGTAAAATGCTAACACCATTAGCAATATAGATGTTTTATCGTTTTTAGTTTAACTTTATCTATGCAGTAAATTACTACCCATCTCGGGTATTATCAGCATTGCAATGATTCCGTAATATCGGAAATTGTATTTGTAATGGAATGCAAAATTATCCTGCTATTTGGAGTAGATTGAGAGTTTAGTGCTCGCAACAAACATACACGTATGCCTGCCATACAAAATGGTATTCATGCCTACTAATCCGGTGACGAAGAAAACTATCGCTAACTTCCAACCAATTTTTCGCCATGCAGTATTATACTGCATATGACTGCTGTACCTTTGACTAAAACAGGAAATGTTACTTTATACCCATTTTTTACTGTCCTAAAGTGTCAATAGTACATATAAATCACTTCTCACAAATGAGAAACCTGATATTTTATCCAAATAAATCCTTGGATATCAAAGATCTTTTATTTTCAAGTCATTGCTTAATTAAAACAGCTGATATTCGAATGAAAAATTGAAAAAACAAAAAACAGTCATTATTATAATTATAGTATATCAGTAAGGTAACATTAGCATGATATTAAATCTAACTAGAGTGTAATTGATAATAATATAATGGTAAGAGGTCGAGATAAGTTTGCATCAAATTGTATAAGAATCATACTTCAGCAATCTTTCCACGCATAGCGAGTTCTGAAAGATCGTAAGCTGATAATCTTACACAATTCCAACACACAGATAGGATTGATAATTTTTATTTATAAGAAGATACTTAGCAAGTTGCTAGAGCGGATAATAAATTCTTTTATTATAGAATATCGGTATCAAGATTTACTTGTAATCCTTTCAGAATGAATCTGTAGCTGCTTCAGTTTTTGTAATACTAATTGATATAGCTTTCAATATAAAATCTTAAAATCTTTCTTATTGGATTGATAGATTCAGTAATCATTAATTTCCCTCCAAAAATACCTAAATGCTTTACTATTAGCGATTGAAATATTGATAAAGGTCAACTTTTGAATACTATGATTGCTTTATCACTAGTCTAATAATTGGATATACAGATTCTCATGACTATGTCTAGAAAGGTTATTTCAAAGTAAATAACTGCGAACTATTGATCCCCTTCTATTTCAATTGAAACAATTAAAAAGTCACTAAAGGGATTCCTATTTCAAATATGATACTATTCATTTGTCCAAGTATTCTTCTCGGAATAAACTGTATAAATACTCGCAAATTGTATATTCTCTGATACTGACAGTATGAGTAAACTTTAATTTATCATAATTTGGAAGATTTTGGGTTGATAGTATATCTTTGCCTAAGCGGAAACAGTCTTTAAAATTTAATTTTGTCCTTCCTTGTAATCCATACGTAGTTAGCTCATTATCGAATGTGATTGCTCCTCCAATGCATTCCAAAATGCAAACTAGTAAGTCCTCATGTATCGGCAATAGCTAATGACAAACAACGCGTATAAGGAAATTAGACAAGAGATAAGTTAAATGAAAATCAGTGCTGTACTCAGTAAATACTGTATACTACGGCAAACATAGTAAGTTCATAATTATATAATTATTTTCATGGCTAAATAGGATTAAGAGGCTTGCTGTAGCAAGATTAATCTTATCGTTATATATTGTGTAGATATTAGATATAGCATCCATGATAGACAAATCAGGACTATCTCTTACCAAGTGTATAATATTGATGAAAACCATAATGGTGGAGATTTGCTCCTGCATTAAAAAATATTGTGTAGTATTTTATACCTTACAGCGGGTGAATTAACCTCATATCTTGCCTTCACTTATAATGATAAGTTATGATACACGTATATTTCACCTCACCTTATTAAGGGTGTATAATGCTTTCTTTGGTGAATCTATATCTTTAATCAGCTTTTCACAGTCACTAGGTCCTATAACGGGTTTCTTCATGTAAAGATGGTGTTATAGATTAGTAAGTAAATGATATAGAAATATTTACCATTGAAAATTATATTATATATACATTAATTACTGAATAATAATTTAAAGTCTTAAATATAAGGTTCGAGCTGATAATTAGTTTATAGTTTGTAATTGCAATTTATATGAATACTGAAAATTATTTTAATTCAAGATAAACTACGCAAAGTTATTAGCATAAAGTTTCAGTGTTTAGAATCCTTTCTCAATTACCGATAACTGTCTTAACCATGACCACATAAGTTGGACCTGCACCGCCATTGATTGTTCATTTAGTAGCTGCCAAGGATTGCATTTACAATTCATTTCATGCTAAAATCAATTGTAATAAGCAATTAAATTTAGTGTACATCATGTACTGTGTATGAGTACTTAAATTAGCCAACAGAGCTAAGAGTATTCCATTTACGTATTGTATTACTCTCACTATCAATAATTTCAACATGATATCTAAGAAAATTGATCGGCTTGGAATGTTACGTACTGTATAATTGTTACAATACCCTTAGTATTGTAAAGTATAAATTTATAATTTTGGACATTAAAATGTGTCTAAGTAAAAATAGGTCTTAAAATAGGATATTTATGTTTTAGAAAATTCTTATGTATTTACTAATATACCGATACCTTACTGATACTCAATTTAGTAAAACTATTATTAGAGTATTTGATATTATGATTATGATTACATGTTTGATCTTATAGTCGCCGAACGTTGTTCTAGACAAGAGTCTTAGAAAAAGTGTGGTAACGTAGGAAAATCTGTTTACATATTGAGTAGGGTAATAAACACTAACGATAGAGATAACAATAATAACATGTTTGTACATAGACGTTTTCTATAAAACCAGAGTTTCTCTTAAAATAAACACAATTGTTGTTAACGACTTTAGTTCAAAACTTGACTTTGTGTCTTAAGTTAATCTACGAATTAATTATCCTGTTTTTTGTTTGCGCTAGCTTAATTTGATAAATGTCACCACTATGCATACAAATACATGCCTAACTAGTTATAATTTAAATATCTTTCTTGCAAACTATTAGCCAAGTCTTACATGACATTCATAACACTTCGCTATCCTGAAATTATACTATTTAATGAAATCGCATCTACGGTGGCTTTCATTTTGCCACGATTTGATAGTAATATTAATGTAATACTGGCAATTTTTAATGTTCAATATTACATTATAGAATACGATGCTCTATTTAATCTCCATGCTATTAAATTTGCAATTGGATGTAGGTATTCTCAATATAACCGTATCACAGAATAAAACGATACGTAGGTTTTCATAAAAGGGTAAAAAAATCTTTTATGCCTATTTAATAAATTTGCTAAATTACTCGCTTTAATAAAATGTGCATTTATAAACTAGTAAATCGTCTAGGTAGTGCTTCGTCATATTAAATATGTGGATAAACCAGCAATCCACGCGTAAATTACAACAATATTCAAAGGGAATTATGAGTTAGTGTTCAAGGTTCCAAACTATGGATAACTTAGTAAAATATTACCTGGAGAAGATCACTACGAGATTGTAAATCGGATCCTGATTGAATACTGTGAGCTGTTAAAACATCAGCAATATCCTTTCGTTTATTCATGGACAAAATAGAATTATGAACCGTGACCGATCTTTTTTCACGATCTTCTTGACAGCTGTTCTCTTCGTCTGTTTTTTTATCCTTTTCTTCTTCAAGACTTTTAGACCGTAGAAATAAAGGCGTATACCCGATAGTATGTTGACCAACCTTAGCATGATTGAGTGGTTGTAATTTTCTATTCCATTGACCTGCTACAGATGCCATGCTAGTGGTTGCTTTAGCTGTTAGAGCAGATTCCAAAATTGTAGAAATCTGATACGATGAATTCATTTTTGTACTTGGCTTTTGGATTATTCTTCTATTGAGAAGCGGAGATGCACCACCCGGTAATTTATTATTTGCTATTTGACTACTGGTATTTTTTGTAGCATTGATTATATCAATGTCACTTTGAGTTTTTTTCATAGACTGATAAACATCATCATCTTCAATATCTTCAGGTATCGCATTATGTGCTTTGGATTTTGAATTTGGTTTAGGCTTTTCCTCTTCTTCTTCTTCTTTCTCTTCTTCTACTTCGATTTCTTCTTCTCCTTCATGAAAGGCATTTAACGAAGATTTTATCTTCTTTTTATTGTAGTACTCCCCAGTTTTATCCAAACCATTAATCATAACTGGAGTATCTCTACGCCTTAAATGCTTTGCCGATGCTATAGGATTATCTTCTTCTTCCTGAGATTCAGAGGACGAAGTAGAAGCCTTCTTTTTACTTTGACGAGATTTCTTATTATTTTTTTTTTCAGCGATAGCTTCATCAATATAATTCTTAAAAGATTCATAAACTCCATCTATGATCTAAAATTGAATTGATTATTAATCATTTGCAAGATGGAGTTTCTAAACTATAAAGATTTGAAAACTGATTATTAATAATTTATAATATATTATTTTACGTTAGCAAATAAATTTTGCCTTAGCATACTACCAATATTATTCCAATTACACAGAACGGAATAGCTTACTTTAGGAATAAAACGCAATCGTTTGGCTTCTAAACCATGTAGTAAGTGCGACTGGCGTATTAGAGATTTTGATAAGTCTAGATATCTTGGTTTTTCTTCACTGCAATGTAGAGTCAAAGTAAGTATACAACGATATATATCTAAATTCAAATTAACGACATTGTGAATAGAAGCTAGTTTATCATTAATAAATTGAATAGAATCGACTTCCAGTATTAGTAAAATAGCTTTTATGGAAGCGACAAAATATGCTTAAAATCCTTTATTGGAAATCGTAATTTTAACTAACCAGGCGGGAAAGATTATCCATAAATTCTTTATGAAGCTATAAAACTGATGAACGCATTCAATTTGCCCTCGTGTTTGGATTGCACCTCTCCTATATTAAGTTTAAATAATGATATTAAATCGACCATCGAAAATTATCAGCCAGGAAAATCAAAACTCAATCTCATAAGAACTGCATCCTAATACTAAACTTATCAATTATTATAATTTTATGCAAGATAAAATTTAAATCCTGCATAATGTATCATTCGAACATTAAATTAGAATATATATTTAATATCAACTACCGTTTAGATCGAACAAAATGGATCGCTTGATTAGAGTCCATCTTTTTGGAGTATATTAAATAGCATGCTATTAATACTCCTGTTCGACCTAAAATGTAATCAAAATTGCTAAATTTAAATTGAATGCATAAAAGAAATTTTGATAGCAATTCAGGATTAAGAAATTAAAATTTTCTTCCTAGCGAATTACCTAGTCCAGCATGGCAATGAACGGCCACCTAAAGTGTTTTAATTTTGGTTCATTAGATGGATTAGACTAACAGAAATTTAAGGATTGAAGAAATACACGTAAAACACGAACTGACCTTTCCTTCTTGAATTGCAAAGTCCATAACCTTGACCATGTCAAGTATTGAATGCAATGATCTCACACCGTAATCGTCCCTATAATATAGAGATTTCATGATACCATTTATTAGCCGGCAAAGCAGTTGTTTGGAACACGAACATCTTGAGAATTAATCAAATTATGACTGAAATTATACTATCATTTCGAATTGTTGTTTAGAGCAAGGTTTAATCTTAAGCTTGGAGATAATGTTTACTATGCTTATTTTAATTATGAAAATAGAATGGAAGGAAAGACTCACCATATAAAATTATAGAAAAATACTGCATAAAGAAAAATAAAGATTTATCGATAGATTAGTCATTTCAAAAATATTAAAAGATAAATGTTATAAGAGTAGAATAGAGGAAATAATTCAATAAATATATTTTTCTAATTAATGAATAAATCACTCTTAGCATATTATCGTAGCAGCTATATTTCTAGAAAATAATACGAACTGTCTTCATCCATGAATGCCTGAGGATTGTATGAAAATCCACTTGAATCTAAACCATAGCCACAGTGTAAATGTTCTCCGACATGCTGCAGGTTTACAATGGATGTTATACCAACACTAAAATAATGGCAGATAGTGGAAGACAAAAACCAAATTTACTGTTTACCGAACTAGGTTGTTCTTTAAAACGGAGTACGCATATTATTTGTAGAGTTGAAAGCTTACTCATGAAATCGTTGCATCATATTAAACATTTCTATATTCCGCGTATTTGGTCTTGCCATAGCTAAAATTGAATCTGTAACCCTATATTCATAAAAGTATAGCTTATACTACTGCAAAAAGTTGTAAGAGTCCAGCATAGAATGGTCTATAAGCATGGTATTCAGATATTGCTCCATTTTGGGGATATCTTAAGTTAAAAAGTAATTACTAAAATAGCGTTTTAAGCTTTTCCAAAGTAATCAATATCAACTTATTCAATTTCCTTAGAAATGACTATCGAAATTTCTGTTTATGCATAAATATTTATCATATTGGCCAGTAAAATATTGATATAAGACTTAGTAGCAGCTATCGTTCAGTCATTGTTGATGATATTAATATTCGGGATGTGACCAAGAGGAATAAAGTAAGAGTAATCTGTTTACTGTTAGATTATAACAATACTGTACCTGTACTACTTGTACTGTAAACATGTTTATTAGCACAAAATATACTAAGCACAGATTATTTTGACTAACTAAACTCGTAGACCATAAAGTTACGACGATGGTGTAGACATCCAATTGAATCAATACCGCAAGTAACTAATTATAGATCTAGTTTGACGAAAATAAGGTAGCGTTCATCATTTGATAAATTTATTCTCAATTATCAAAAAAAGTATAGCTTGTTTACGATACTAATAAACAAAGTCGGCATTGTAACGAAGCATAATTAAAAAAATTGATGGCAAAGTTATAATTTAGGTTATAGATAATATTAAAGTGTTTAAAATACTGTATTAGCCAAGATGATACACGTACCAGTGTGAAAACAACCCATTTATTGCCATGTCATCATTATTCCATCTTGTTCCGCTTTCATATTTACACCCTTTACCACCACAGAACAATTTACACTGCAGGCCACTAGGAGCCAAATGGCGCACTGACTCTGTAAATTTAGAGTACTTAGGTCCAACATCTATAAATGCTTCTGTTTGATTACTCTTGGTTACATTTGCTGTATTCCATTTAATCTGTCCTTTTCTATCAACCGTTTTGGCTTCCGTGTGATCCATACTTTTCACATGTAAGATTGGAAGCCGGTTAGTTTGCTTGTAATTCAACCATTAGGCTCTTAAGATATGCAAGAAAAAGAGTTATTATTTTAAGTTTAACAACCGCTTTAATCGCTTTTGGAAGTGTGTTTAATCAAACAAAAATGGTGGAATAGTTTACAATTTGAAAGAATGAGAAATCGTTACTCCTACTTATAAAGAAAAATTGCTCTAAATGGTATCAGAATTAAATACGTTATCCTTGGATTAATAATACTGATATGAAGTTAGTTTATCTCTTAACGCAAAACTTTAAATCATAACTTAGTAAAGTAATCAGCTATTAATCATGTAATAAGTTGAATACAGTTTCAATACAAAGAAGAATCAAAAATTTAACGACAGTAAAATTACCTTGTAGTCTAAAATAGTTACGAAAGCATCTGTATCGAATAAACTTGATCTAACTTTCTGTTTGAAGAACAGGATGGATATAGTTGTTTGCTATGACGCTATGCGTGCTATGGCAATTTATTCAATACGCACGGTAAAAGTTATAATATCTACTAAATTACTTTGTACCATGCAATGGAAGTTTGTATACAGACTGTAACCCCTTTACTGGAATATACTGGTTCAAGCAATCTATAATGATTTCTACTTAGCAAATGGAATCGATCTACTATAATCTATAACTACCGTAATATTTTAATATTAATAGTTGACAAACCAGCATAAGACTGTTTGGAAACAGAGGCAATAATTCATAGGATTTGACCAGAACATCTTATCCATTTATTGGATTGCTCATCCGAAAGCCATAATATTATTTCGGATGTATCCATAGCAACAGACCATGCGTAATTAATATCCCATTTTGTAGTTGTCCAATTAAATTCTATTTCGGCTCTCATCTTCGTAAGCTGCTAAGGAAAAAAATGCTAGTACGAGTAGGATATGTTGCATTAATTCTATAATCGTATTCGTGATTTATTATTATGAAAACCTCGCGATATGATAATATACTCTCTCTTTCTGCGATTTGAAATTACGCTTGAGCTTATGACACTATGGTAACGGATTGGCGAATAGTTATTTATGAAAGAGGGAAGACATACAACTGATTAAGGACATCCATGGTTAAAGATGATACACAACTGTGCTATTAATGTACAGCTGTTGCAGCGTTATTTACTATTGTCATGATATTGAATGAGTTATTACTATATTTAATGTTTATATTTTACCATAGATACTGCAACAGATTGAATTGTCTTTTTACTCGGTCACAGTTTAAGTATCCAACTGGTGCAATTCTGTCTAGACGATAATGATAGTTAAAGCACGACTAACTATCGTGCTATTTACATTAGGTAATTATAATTAATCAGAAAGCGCAGTAGTCAATTCACTGAGTGAATGTAAGATTGGCTACCATTAGAGGCCCATAACTGTCGGGTAGTATGCTATAGTTATTGTTGTCATCATATGACAAAATTTTACTAGCTATTATTTCAAGCCATAAATGAATAAATAGCTCCGCATTTTACCTTTCATTAAGAAGGCATATCTACTATTGTAGATCTTACAAATATGGAAGCTTATGACATGACTATTTTCAATCACCTTCGATGTACAAATGTGCTTTCTATCATTACATATTCTATGCATTTTATCTGACTTTTGTAGTATTATGCCTCAGTTATCGTAACTTTAAAGAATAAAAATAGCAAATAATAATGTGTTTATTGAATGATATAAGAAGTGTAATTCTTAACGTGATATCACGAGTTACTATAGCATAGAGTTACCGCGATGATGAGTGCTGCAAACTTTTCTGCTTTTATAACAAGGAAAAATTAACGAGAGCCTTCAGATAGATTCATGAGCTTACAGATATCACCAATATATAACAAGGAATAGCATATTAGAAAAATTTATTCAGGCAAACATTTCGTCTATAGCCTCTTTTATAGACCTGCATATTACAGATTTCATGGTAAAAGTAAATAGACTACTATAATCTGAGTAGAATGGATTAATGTCCTAAACGGTATAAAGTTACTGAACCTCTGACAGGTCTATCAAATGGTAATACTATCTGTTAAATGAGCACATTATCGTAAACCGTCAGTAAAGCGACGGGAGTTTGTACTAGTATCCTCAGAAATGAGTGAAGAATGAATAAATAAAATACTAATAAAGAAGTAATGAACAGCAGCAATAATTCAACGGCAATGGCTCTAATTGATCCTGTATTCAGCTAAAATTAGATAGTATGTAAATCTATATTCCATTAATGACGGAGTAAAGATATCGTAAATCAGTTTTACTTCTACGACGAATTAGAAGGATCCTATTTTTGGATTACGTTGTTTCCTATCTTAAGATATATAGAGAGCATCCAACTTGGCTCTATGCCAAAATAGGAGGCACTTTAGTATGGTAATTCAAAGCTTTAAACTATATATAGAGTTTTTTGTTACATTTTAGAATGACTGTTCAATAAATCATCTTTTCAACAAAGTGATGCATAGTGAATTGACGTTAACGTTAATGCATTATAGCAGTAAGCTAGATGTGAAAAGTATTCTTATTACATAACATCAATCATAGCGGCTACGAATCGTATGAAAATACGGGTTAGAATCAATAGCAGATTAGCATTAAAAGCAGTAAAGAAAAACTTAAACTTCGGATAGGACTTTCGTATAGGTCGACATCAAATACAGGCTCTGATAGTGATTATCATTTCATTAATATTTCTATGCTATTAAGGCACGCTAAATAGTCGTTCTCCAATAGCCTTGTACAATATGACATTATTTGTAACATGGAGTAAAAGATATTGCAGATCAACATTTCGTGCTAATCATCGAAAATTTGTGTTCAGTCAAAGGTAGATTAACGACAAAAACTGTCAAGTAAACTGGAGATATTATGCAGTGAGCCGTATTCAACTGTATGTAGATAGATTAAATCTACATATACGCTCCAATAGCATTGCAAAACATCAAATCAATCTGAAGATGGAATAAAATATTTCAGGCCAATTAATCCGCCAATTCCAATAGCCTTGTACGACATGATATCCATTTTAAAAAGGAGTAAAGATATTTTAAATAGAATGTTGGCATAAAGTTCACTAGTCTTGCTAACCTAATGTTCATTTTAAGAAATTGTACAGTAAACTGAAAGCACTGAATCAGATCCTACTATGTATCGATCAGATGTTGTTACACGCTCCAGTAGCCTTGAACAATCTTGTACCTATTTTAAGATTGAATAAGATATTTCAGATCACGTTTGTGGAAAAGAAGGCTTCAATCGTACCTTAGACTAGAATGTTGTTGACGAAACATGCCATAATTCTTTGATATTTTGCTCTATTTCTTTGAATAAATGCAAATGGTAATAAGCCAAATAAGAAGGCGCACAGAACTTTTAGATCACATTCCTGGAAAGGAAGGATCTAACACTCAGAATAGAGTTTTATTAGCGCAACATGCAATAAGAGATCCCTTTTGATATATGGCGGAATTATTTTCACGGCATTAATTTCCGTAACAAATTTCTAGTAATCCGTGCAATAAGAGATCCCTTTTGATATATGGCGGAATTATTTTCACGGCATTAATTTCCGTAACAAATTTCTAGTAATCCGTGCAATAAGAGATCCCTTTTGATATATGGCGAAGTTATTTTCACGGCATCTCTACATAAAAAGTCACGTATTTTATTAATTAACTAGACCTCATCTCTATTTTGAACGAAGCATGCAACAACCCTTTGATATTGTGCTTTATTTTGTTGAATAAGTGACCACCAGTCAAATAAGAAGTCAAACAATATTTCAAATCACGTTCCTGAAAAGAAAGGATTCAAAAGCTCAGACTAGAGAGTCTTTTTAACGAAAAATGCAATAACCCTTTGATACCGTGCTCTATTCCGTTGAATAAGAAGCAATAGAGAGAAGGTAAATTTAATGAAGAAAAAATGAAGTTATTGAATCAATTTCTACATTGAAATCGTAGACAGTCTAATCTATTCAATTTTGATAACATTTGTCTTCCAAAATTGGACATGGATACTTTCAATCAAGTTGGCAACAGTAGTACATCAACTCCATGGACAACATACGCGTAGAATGATTTCTTCCTTCAAGAAGCTTGATGAAGTCTATGATAGTTAAACACACATCATTCATCAACTTGGCTACTAATTTCTGGTTGTTATAGCGTGGATTACTGATGCCATTACTTTCGCTAGTCGTGAATCATTAAGATTTCGAGAACATTTCTTCTACTGTATAGTATTATTTATATCCATAGGTTGGTTGTCCTTATGTAATATATTACTATATAAAAATAGACAGTAGACAAGGCTTGTGAAGGCTATCATCTATGTTGTGTCAGATTGGGATTAGTATCGTTGTTAATGTTAGATTGGAAGAGATTGCTGTAGGAAAGACTGCCAAACAACAACATGGTCGCTAGCAATCCATGCATCATTTCTACCGTGTTGTAAAATGGCTACTAGAGTTTTTGTATATCCTGCCTGATGTCGCCATTCTGCCTTGATTAACATGGCTACTCTAGTCAAACAATAGAGTGGAATTGTCTTTGATGATGGAATTCTTCACCTTAAACTATTGTCTTGTTAAAATAACTTTGAATTTAAAATGGAGCTTTACAACGCTAATTATCCACTGTACAAGAGATGGATTATCGTATTAAAATGGTTGTTATTGAGGTCATTGGCAACGATTGAATTTTCATTAATATAGAAATGGCCAATTTTAGCATGATATCGCAATGATAGGAGAAAGAATGGCGATGATTGGATTGGCCAAGTGAAATAGGATAGCACTCCAAATAAATTGGATGTTTTTATCGTTAATAAATCATTTTGCTAGCGTTCTCCATTAGGCTTCTATTGAATAGTAAATTAACATAACAGATCGAAAAGATCGTCTCATTAAAAGAGTACTATTCAACTAAAATTTAATTGATGATAATTAATTGATCATCATTATTGAGGGTAAGATGTATTTCTTCACTATCCTCCATTGCATGATATACACGCTATCGACTGTTATTATCCTCATTTAAATTGCTTTAGTAAAATAACAAAAACTCCCTCCCTCCCTCCCTTCTTCCCCCCCCCACCCAAAAAAAAAAATCAATGGCAAATCGGGTATGGAAAATGGATAGGAAACTACTTTCAAATCGTCCACCATTCCTCCCTAATAGAATGATGTAGTGTGATTAATAACGTCCTTTCATGTTTCTTAATTATTTTTATTTTACTGTAGGGAAATGTCCACTTTAGAGAATAGAATACAAGGCGAAAAAGTAATTACCTCCTTGAATGCATTGATTAGTAAGTCTGGTCAAGAACGAATAACAGCATCTTCTCCATTCAATATTGTCTTTACTATTGAAATGATCAATTTGTCTATGGATTGTTAAGTTGATTTTTTATTTTTTGTCTTGCCATTGAAATTCGACGTTAATTGCTTTGTTTCAACGTTGAATGTTGTTATAACTAACTTACTGATGGCAATTGTCAACATGGAGTCGGCGGAACTATTCATCATTATTGATTCTCTTTCATGGACAATAACTTACTGTCTTGGTTGATTCTATCTCTTTTTCCCCTTTTAGCAAGACTGCTATTATTATGCAACGCTAACTCGTTGTTAGAATAACTGATTAATCATCCTTGATCCTCAAGCAATTTGACTTGAACATGAAAAGTGCTTCTCCATAAACGAAGGATTACACAAGCTGTCCATGCCAACCAGATGGTGTTTGCTACTATTGATATCATTGGTAGATTGATTTATTAACCAATACAAAACACTTGTCTATTCTACTTTCTATCTTCTATCCTTGATCAAAAGTAGGGAATCAAAAAATAAAAAATACTTGGACACAATAATTGGTGGATTATCATTTCAACGGCTATTTAGACGATGATCAAAATGCGTTACAATGCAATGGATGATTAGTTCAACCACAACTTGAGTGGATTGCTAATTTAGAACATACTTCATGTGATGTTATTTTGTCTAGCCATTGCCAAACCTTCTTTCAATTGATCCTTATCATACCAATTGAAAATTATTATTATTCTTCATCGCAGTAGGATAGTAGTTGTAATCGAGTTGAAAACAAGGTTAAATTATCCTTGAATGATTAAGCACATTTGAAGCCTGTTGGTGGGTGATTTTCTTCAACTTTGATCTTCATCGATTGTATGGTAAGTCCAACATTTCTTCATCACTAGCGTAAATCAATCTCATCTTTTCCTCTTAGCATAGCTCGTATTTCATCTTTTCTATTTTGATTATTTCAACGATCAATTAACAACTGATTAGAATCAAGTTCAATAATCAACGATCAATGATTCTAATCCTAATGTAAAGGGGTTGATGTAGTGCAATAAATAATCAATGTCATTCAAGCTTGACAAGATTTCCTACCTCTAGACTAGAATAAATTATTCCTAGCAGTTCTTGTCCATTTCCCTCCCCCTTCCTTACCCTTTAAATTTCTCCTCTGACATCATTTTTGTATTGATAATCCATTTACTACTGTTCAACTATTGTATTTAATTAGAGTTCCCCTTAACTTTTTCCTCGACTGTTGTAATCTACCTTATTGTCTTTTAAGCTCGATCTTTTGTTTGATCGACTTGGAACCCTTCAAGTAAAAATGTCCACTTATATCTACACTTATCCATGACGAATAGTGATTGATATTTATGGACAAGATGCAGTTGAATTCAAGTAGAGAAAAGTTCAATCTTGATAGACTGTTTTGGAATCGAAAATTGAATAACAGTAAAGCTTGTCACTGGTACAATCAACGATGAAATAAAGGAGCAACATTCAAGTGGAGAAGTATTTTTCTTCTTCTCTCTCTCTAACGCTATCCATTAAATTGTCTTACTGCTTTCTCTGTATTGAGAAACAAATCAATTTTTCAATCTTTTGTCATCCAGTTACCAACTTTATTTCAATAGCTATTGTTCCAAATTCAAGCAAACAGTCAGAATAAATTGAATACGATCAGTTGGAAATGACAAGACAAAATTTATCCATCGATGTTGGAAAAATATCCAACGAGTTGATCAAGACAAGTCTTGTGTCCAATTGATCGTTGTTGAACTTGGCCTTTCTTCTCTTATTTGCCGTCAAATGATGTATCGACAATACCATTTACTATCATCATCACTATCCTCCAATGACTCAGGTTAAAGATCATTTTTGCTCGATTCGACAGTATTTGTTGCTCATGGGTTGAATCTAGATTCAGCAGTTGGGGGTTTAGGATAACGAAATCAAGTTGCCCATGGTGTTGTTGGAAGAAAAGCGATAGTATTGGAATGATCAGTTATGAAAGATGATACTTGACAACTTGACTCTCTTATTGACTTAAAAAATCAATGCCGATCTGTTCAATAGCGTAGGGATAACGATATTAAGCTATCTGCTGTTGTAGTTGGACAAGTAGCTATTGGATTGGGGGCGATTAGCAAGGACAGATTAGACTGGTTAACTTTAGTTTGTTATTGACTTGAAATATAAATAGCAAATTCATTCATGTTGGGATTGTCATAATTAGTCATGAAAGATTTGCTCTGCAACTTGACTTCATTATAACATAAGTATTTACTTTACTTATAGCAATCATCTAATCGTTCTAGCTACAAATTATCCTCGATCTATTCAATATCCTTGTTCAACAAATCCGTTTCCATGTACGTTAACATATTGAATAGGTTAAGGACAAATGAGATCAAGTGATTTATGCGGTAGTTGGTTGATTAGCCAGGGAAGATTTTGCACTGTAGCTTTCCTTCACGGCATTAATCTAGGAGTATTTACATTACTGATAACAATCATGGAATCGCTAGGGCTAAAAATCAATCTGGATCCTGGCGATAGAATTACCATCGTCGAATCGCGATGGCTAAATAATTTAGAATTGTTCTCCATCCACTCCAAATTTTCTTATTCGTTTGTTCAGTCAATATCGAGCCGAGGAATAGCGTTAGGATGACGATATCAAGTGATCCATGTTAAAGTTGGATGAGCAACGATAGGATTATGATGATTTTAAACTCAAACATTGGACCCTCTAGCTTTTAGTTGATTCGTTATTTACTCATCGCGAGTTTAATTAATGCCGAGCGTTAGGGATATTGCGAGTCCATGACTCATTACAACTATCCCTATACGGTAAAATAAACTCTTTTAATAAGGTTAACATCCTTCAGTAGTTTGTTTCAATATCGATGACGCCAATTCATAAAATAACATCCATCAACAAATCCTTTCATTAAGGGCCAAGATTGAAAATGAACCCAACGATGGCCTTAATGACTGGATTGTAATCATGGATTGAATATTGTCAAGTAGTTTTAATCTTGAATGGATCATTTGATTAGCAAATTACCTCGCAGTAGGCGATCATGATCGCAATATCACTTTAATTTGCTATCATTTCCTTTCCTTATAATGGATTGATGAAGAAGACAGAGGACAACTGTGGAGACTCATTTGTAGAACAAGCTAGAAAGGATGACATTTATTTAGAAAGCATGTCATAGATTGGCCTTGTAGACCGACTTTGTATTATTTTTTTGTTGTTGTAGTCATAGAAATAATGACGGTAATTATCTTTCATTCTGTAAGCAATTAAGTCAAAATGACGATTTTATTAGCCAATTTATAGTCATTAGAAGAAAATCATAGCAAAATATTTGAGCTACGATAGATGATCAAAGCAATCCACATACAAATTAGACATGACGAGTTGAAATGATCCATCAACAAGACTACTTCAGACGAGTAATGTGCCATTGCTAGACCGATCGCAATGGTAGAATAAGTCATAATCGCAGTTTGTAGATGCTATTCCGCCATCGTGATTCTAGCTTGATCAAGTAGTCTATTTGATGACTAATCAAATTTTAATTCAAAAAAAAATGATTGCCTATCCACCTTTAATCACTTAATAGCATGTAATCTAACGTTGGTTAATTCATTTTAATGAGTATTCTTTTGATAGGAAAAAAGTTATCTTAGCTGATCTGATTACGGTATTAACAACAAAATGGTGATCCGATAAATCAATCAATCTTTTCACCTCAATCGTTACCTTAATGAATCGTATTTTGAATTTAAAATGAATGAGAAGGGTGGGAAAACAATTTTCTACATCAGGCATTGAAATAGCCATCATGGATCCAAGTCGATCGGACAGGGGAAGGGGAAAGAGAATCGGATCGACTCTTATAGATCCTGTTGTAGAGCTCGACGCCATATTGAATTCAACATGATTGGCTATCTATTTTATTTTTTATTTATTTCCTCTCCTTTTCCTCCTCCTTTCCAATAGTTGATCTAATGATTGATGTGACTACCCATGTTGCAGTCTTTTGGGTTATGCAGGTTGTTTGCAGTCCATAACAATCTCTGCATCGCTATTGATTGGATCAATAGGACAAATTCAATTTCTTCTCTTGTTCTGCAACCCACTATTCAAAGTAGAGAGAACATCAATAGAATAGAATTCAATCTGTTGATCAATAGATAGAATCCATTTCTCTCTCACCCCCCTGTCCCGATTGCCATCGAGGATAGGATAAACAATCTTTTGGATCTCGTGCTATCTTACCATGCTGTTCTCTTATGGATAGAAAATGATAAAATAACGATCGGCGTTGATCATGATTATTGCATTCAACGTTATCAAAACGCAGACCGTTCAAATGAGTTGCAATCTGTCAAAACGGCAGGTTGCCATCAACATGATGAGTTAATCTTGTTTGTATTGTTGCTATTCAAGACAGCCGTCGCTATTCTTTGCAAGACAGTAAGGATGGAGTTGTTTCATTTTATATTGTCATGGAAATAGGCAAGAGAGAGAGAGAGAGAGAGAGAAAGAGAATAAAATAAAATAAAGCAATAGAGTAGAAAGAGAGAGAGAGAAAAGAACGGATTGATCGGCGCCGTTGGCCTATGGTATTCTTCTTCTTCTTTGCATGACGGCAATCTATTGAATTAAAATGATTGTTGTGATTACACCACTACCACAGATGTCTAATGACTTCATTGCCAGTAATGAATAGATTGTTCATCATTCTTTCCTCTTTTTTTACCCTTAATCACTTCTGTTGTTCATTAGTAATCATCGATAGTCATCATTAATTCCTCTATTGTTTCGACGTGATCATCCTTCAATAATATTGATCCGATTTTGATTTTTCCACCCAATACAGCCATCAAGGCAATGATCGACATGACAAATGGTTATGTCGATTTGTTTCCCTTGATAGCGCCATCCAATCGTGGACGATTTTATCGTCTATCCAAATCCATGTTGAAAAGAGACATCGATTAAATAAGCTCAAGGACAACATGGTCAATCTGTTATCTTCCATCTGTGTGTTAATTAGAAAAATTGTCAATATGACATCAACTTATTGTCTCCTTTCCATCCATAAAGAATATCTTATAATATCTTATGAACTCAAAAACAATTTTTTTAGTCAACATTTCCCGTCCTAAGTGGACATAAGCTATTTTCAACGTAAATTTCAATTCTACCATGGCTTCCACCCTTCAAGGATAGCTTTCAAAACAATTTTATTAGTCACCATTTCCCATCATAAGAGGATATCGCAAAATGATTCCTTAAACTCATTTCTGTTAATGCTTCTATCCATGTAGAATAGGTTGTACTATCTGATCAATTTAAAATAATCTTTTTTAGTTAACATTTCCAATTACAGTCGGCATAATATAGGTTGTATATCAACTCGCTTCCGCTATTGCTTCTATCCATCCGAAATAATTTCCGATCATAAATCACGAAGAATTGATTCTCCTTTCAATTGAATAATAGTTTTTTTTTTTTTGTCAACATTTCCAATCTTACGTAGACATACGTAAGCTATTATTGACATTCATTTTTCTGCCCTAGTTTGTATTGAAAAAATTGGTTATGACATTCCACTTCTTGTCAACTCAACAACAATTTCTTGAGTTAACATTTCCATCATACGGAGACACAAGCTATTTTCTACATTACTCCTTTCGATCCCTTTTTTGAAGCGATACTTTTTGACTACGTGTATTTCAAATTGGCAATGCAAATCATCTACTGAAAATCAACCATTGACCTATTGTCCAATGCAAACAAAATACGACACATTGAACAATCTATTACCTACAACAACTTCAACTGTTTTCGACTGTTGTATTCTTGAGATGCTTGTTTCTACTTTAATTTATATTCAAATCTGCGACTATAAAATTAGCCGTCACATTTTTTTCCCCCCTCACCTGTTGTCGAATAAAAACAAAACACAAACTAGCCCATAGTATAATTCCTATATCAACTTTAACTCCTATCGACTATTGTCTCATTGGATAGGCTTATTTCTATTCAAATTTCATATCCAAATCTTGTACTTGAAAATTAACAACTCTATTTTCGACCTCATTACCAACAGAATTGAAACAATGTCCTGTAGACATTCAATTTGAAATCAATTTCAATTTGTACTATTGTAGATTATTTCCATACTTGTTTCAATGCAAATAGAGGTTGCCATTTTCTAGCCCAATCATTCTAATTAGCAATCTTATTTTTCTCTCATCAATTGCAAAATTGAAACAATTTACTGTGTATGAACCCTATCGAGTCCATTTAATCTTTGACTTGATCAAATTTTATTTTCAAATGAGTGCATATCCATTTCCATCAATCGCATCTAGAGCATGTACAAGACTACGCTCATTTTTTTTCATGAACTAATCCTTCGTCAACACACCGTGCAACATCCATCCCCATCCACTAACTGTATAAACTGCCATCACTTAACGCATATATCTTACTAATCTCCATTGTCAATCATATTTCTATTACAAGACCACCATCTATCACTTTCTAATCAACGCCATTGAAATTCAAAATGAGCTACTTCTATCCAGTCTATCAACATCCATCCCATCGGTCCATTTAATACGTATTGATAGATGAAATCAAATGGCCTCTCTTCCATTTTTAGCCTAGACATTGGAAAAATTCATCAATCATGATAACAGCCTGTTTTCTAACAAATTGATGAATAGATGAAATTATTGACATGGATCAAAAAGTGAAACATTTCTCCTTTTTCTCAACGTGGATGATGTCAATGTCAATAATGCCAACACGTGCATTGGACACAGGTGTTACCATCCGGTGTATTAATGTAGTTAACTCAATGTGAATTGGAAAGAATGACAACATCTTGAAGCCTTTTCAATCTTGTCTATCATTAAAATCAAGTCATCAGTTTAATTATCATGTTTTCATAGTTGTGTATTGAACAAGACGATCATAATGAGCATCATTCTTGTATATTATCATCATCATTCATCAATAGTCCTACTTTAGATGGTAGCATAGGATAGTCTTTTAGCATAGACTGTTGAATTGGTTAGTCTTGTTCTACTTGATAGGACTACCAACGTATTCAACTTTTTAATTGCTATTGATATTGATATTATTTCTTATTATCCATCGACTTGATTGATAATATATCTTTTTCATCATCATAAGGTATCATCGTGATTGATTACCAAGTCATTTTATTCATGGATAGCAATGAATATTAATGATTACTGTGTATTAATCCACCTTCAATGCATTCTATTTATCGATCCTACTTATTCAATTTCTATTGATACATTCCAATTAGTATTGTTATGTAGATGATGGCGACTGTATTCACAGTAGCCATTAAAGTTCAATCAAGGCTACCTTTCTCTTTCTTCTATCAATAATCTAACGTTATAAATTCACTTTCAATAACATTCATCATTCCATTCTCTTTCATATACACGAGATGCACAGATTGAATTTTCCACACTTTAACTTGCATCTATTTTGGCTACAAATGAAATTAAATTAGGTTGATTTTTTGTAATTTTTGATCTATCTTTTTTTAATCCACCTTTTTTTCTCTCTCTCCCCCCCCCCTTCTCAAATCATAGATCTCTCCTATTTATATTGCATTGATACAAGCGTGGTAGTGGTTGAAAAAAAGAATTTTTTTTTTTTTATCCAACTTAATCAATATGGCAACGATAAATTGCAACAACAGAAAACTTTTATTGTTGTTATTGTTGCAATGGATCACTTTATTGAACTACTATCCATCTTGTCATGGCCAAGAAGTATTCGATATAGAACGTTTGCAAAGCGATAACATTCAACATGTTGTTATTCATCAAGTTAATGGCGATGTCTATGTTGGGGCTACTAATACTATTGTTAAATTAACAGCTAATTTAACATGGCAATCCAATAGTACAACTGGCCCACAGATGGATAATCCCCTATGCTTACCGGACACCAATTGCAATCATCCTCGAAAATTAACCGACAATATCAATAAATTACTCTTAATTAATTATCAAGGCAATTCATTAATCACTTGTGGTAGTGTTTTCTTGGGAAGATGCCAATTACGTGATTTGAAAACATTAGCCAATCGACAAGAACCAACCATCTCGGTTGCATCCAATGATCCTAATGCTACGACGTATGGATTTATTGGAGCAGGACCTGATCACGAAAATGTTCTCTATGTCGGCGCTACACATACACAACATGGTGGAGGCGATTGGTATAAAGTTGTTCTTGCTGTTAGTACACGCCGATTAAAGCATATTTCAGTTACTGAAGTCGCCCTATCGGTCTACGATAATACAAATTCCCAATTTAATTATGATGATCCCAACTACTATATCGATTATCATTATGGATTTATTAGCGGCAGCTATAGTTATTTCTTAACTGTACAAAAAGGCGTTGTCATTAATGGATTTAACTCCGTCATCGATCAACGCTATGAAAGTCGAGTTGTACGATTATGTTCAGCGGATGCTACTTATACATCTTACGTCGAGACACCATTAAAATGCCTAGGAAGAAATAATATCAATTATAATTTACTTCAAGCAGCCTATACCATTAAGCCAGGATCGTCTTTGGCTACATCGCTAGGTATCACTACAAGAGAGGATATCATAATTGGTGTCTTTGCAGCATCGACAACGCCATCCTCTAAAATACCCTCTACTTCTTCAGCTGTTTGTATTTTTACAATTGCTCAAGTGAATAAAGTCTTAAGAGATACGATTCGAAATTGTTTAGCTGGTGGAATATCAAGGGGTTTACCTTGGGATACAAAAGGAGCTGGTAGTAAGAAATGTACCAAAGTTGATTTGGTAAATCCATAAATAATGAATTGATTTGAAAGAGATATAATTCTAATTGGTTTAATTTAGAATGGATAAAATGATACAGAAATTATTTTTTACCTATTCCTATCAAATTAATTTCTTGTTAAGTAAATAAACGAGCTAGGATATTAAATTTACCTTGTTTATTTTAATTCCATAAAACTTTTATAGAATACTGTTCCTGAATGCAGTCGACGCTACCTGAGTAATCCTCGTATTGGAGGCAACATCTCTGTCACAACAACAGCAGTTCGCGAATATTCTAATCGACTTTTAACGTCGATTGTTGCTTTCTCAGCTGATTCAACAACATTGGCTTTTATTGGAACTAGTGATGGTGATATAGTTAAGGTAATATTATAATCAAAGTGATTGAAAACGTTGTGTTAAATTCTCAATTTTATCGTCGTATAGCTAGAATCTATAGTAATACAATTTTTTCCATTTGTTGCTGAATCTAGTTATCAATCAATTCCAAAAGTATTGCAACTCAATATTTCGAGGAGCATGTCGCCCAATTACCAATCAATTCGCTAGCATTCGCGAAAGATTCAGGAAAATACTATGCTGCAACTTCAAAAACCGTCCATCGCTTGCCGTTAGAGAAATGCCAGCAATATCTTGACTGCAATCAATGTATACTATCAGCAGATCCATTATGTGGCTGGTGTGTATTTGATAATCGATGTTCCAGAAAGTCTTCATGTGTTAAGAATACTTATTGGCTCGGACGAGGAGATACAAGCCGTTGTATTAACATTACAAGTATAAGCCCATCATCTGTTTCTATCGAGAGTCAAGCTACAGTTTCTATTAAAATGCTCAACTTAAATTCTTTACCAATACTTTCCTACACTTGCTCTTATGGGTCAAATTATGGCGAATATACTGCATCATTGCTACCAGGGAGTTCTGATACATTGCAATGTCTAACACCACGCTATGTTGCTCTATCCAATGCTGTACCTGTTCATGGCTACAAGAATATCCCATTATCCGTTAGTGTTAATTTAGCTAACTCAGTCAAACGTATTACTATCGCAAACCGAGTAATTCAATTTTATAACTGTACATCATATCAATCATCATGTGCCACTTGTACAACATCTCCTTTCAACTGTGTTTGGTGCTTGTATGATTATACTTGCAATTCGAATGCCAATACATGCTCTACGGTTTCAATCGGTCGAAATTCTGCATGGCGAAGTAGTATTTGTCCAGTTATTCAAGCATCTAAAATCTCCCTTCCCCTCAATATACGACGAGAAATTATTATTTCTGGTAGAAATTTACTACCAGAAAGGAATTCCATGCGATATTCATGCAACATCGAGATAGGTGGTAGTATTTTTCAAGTACCGGCTAGTTATATCAATTCAACAACACTTCGTTGCCAAAGTCAACGATATACTAGTCAATTTCAGACTTCCAAGCTCAATTCTTCTCTCAAAGTTAGTATAGGAAGTGGAAAATTGCTTGATTCGACAGGGCAAATAGCAGTGTTAGAATTATTAATCCATCTTGTGCTGTAGTAGCATTGAGCTAGCATGATAAAGGACAGACATTATCTCTAACCTACGAGTAGCTCATTCAATTGCGTAATTAAATCAAGCTATCTTAGCAGATATTGTATTATCGTAGAGTCAAGAAAGTAGGAATAACACTTAAAGTATAATCTCTCTCATACTAATCATATGCTATGCTAACTTGATTATCCTTCTTTAACAGTTATGTTTTACGATTGCCAATTCCGAAGTTCCGACTGTGGTCTATGCTTGTCATTTCGCTATGAAGGTGGATCAGAATGTGGCTGGTGCCAAGGAGCAACTTCCATGTGTTCAACCCGAGATCAGTGCAGTTCTAACAATCGATGGATAGGTTACCGTTGTCCTAATCCGACCATTACTAGTATATCGCCATCTTATGGACCACTAGAAGGAGGCACGCCAATTACAATTAAAGGAATAAATTTAGGATCGCGCTTTAGTGATGTTACCCACATTACTGTTGGAAGAATAAAATGTCAAACTATTCCTAATAATTACAAAATCTCTCATCAGATTGTCTGCATTACGGGAAATAGTAGTAATAATTTATCGTCAAGAATTCACTTGGATGTATTTGGAATAACCATTAGTAGCCAAGAAAACTTTCACTACTTGAATCCAATCGTTAAACAAATCTTTCCTATTCGTGGACCAAAATCAGGTGGCTCCGTCCTTACTATTATGGGCAACAATCTCAATGTGGGTAATAATGTTGTGGTGACTGCAGCTGGAATTCCATGCAAGCTCTTATGGTAATTTTTTTTTGATAACATTAAGTTTTGGCCTAATATTAACGCCACCAAATCATATAAATATAGAATACTATAACACTGCGTGCAACATTGATTAGGGTTCTCACTCAGCTTTTGAATATACTCAATTTTTTAGGAGAAATGAATCTAAGATAGAATGTATTACAAGTCGCCTATCTCAAATCATAGCAACTCCAAGCAAAGGAAATCGGATGGCACCTTTAGCGGCGGGATCTGTAGTCATTTCTTATGATGGTAAAGCACATCGGAAAAGCTCCGAAAGCTTTGTGTACACCAATGATCCAACCTTTACCGATTTAAATCCACCGAGAACTATTCAGAGGTGATTATTGTGACTCTCGCTTGTAATCAATATGATGGAATAGCTTTTGTATTAAATTAACTAATTTTAAATTTATTAAACTACTTCATATCACAGCGGCGGATTGACTATCAAGATTACAGGCTCAAACTTTAATTCTATCGTCAAACCAGTCATGTTTGTCATATTATGGCTTAAAAGCGGCAATAGAACAGTCTATAGCGACTCGGTGAGTAATACACGTAGCTATCCTCATGTTAATGCTAAATTTACGGAATTTACTACCTCCGATTTCATTATTAATGCTCATTAATGAATATTAAATTCCAATTATACTTCAACTAGGTATGCGATAATTCCATTCCAACTGGAGCTACTATGTACTGTAAATCGCCCAATATTTCGCCTTATGTTAATCGCTCAACTCTTAGCTCTCAAGAGATTAAAGCTAATATCGGATTTATCATGGATGGAGTCAAGTCTATGGAACGCTTGTATGTTGCTCAAAGGAAGGAAAGTGCTATTGCTCTGTCACCTGATCCAGTCATTTTCAAATTCGGAAGGAATCCACACAAGCACGAAGGAAAAATACTTGCTATTAATGTAAGCTGATAGAATCATGAATTTTTAATGTCAGTCTAACCTAATCATTTCTCTACTAAATCGCTTAATAGTTACTTAGCTTGTTTCTAATCATAAATACCGTAACGGCCATTTTTGTGCAACTTAGTGTATAGCAGTTATAATTAAAATTGTTACAAGAATCGGAAAAATTTATTTTTTCACATCGTTAAACTCATGCATAAATCTCTATTTAGGGTTCTAATTTAATTGAAGCTGCAACGCGTAGCGATTATCGAGTTCATATTGGTAATCATGAATGCCAAGTATATACCGTAAAAGAAAAAGTAAGCTTACTCTTTAAAATTCAAGTAAGACTATTCAATCGAATAATATTTGTAACTAATTCTTTATCATTACCGTTAAAGGCAATCTTGTGCGAATTACCAGTAAATAAAATTAGCACAAGAGCCGGAGAAGATTATCCAAATGTTCACGTAAGTATTTAATTACACTCATTCATACTTATGGGTATTAAATAAATCTAGAAATCAATGTTCCTTTCTTCTTGTAGTTTAAATGCTTGTAATCTCATCGATTACGATAATCGCCGTCAATAAATTTTGAAAGACTATTTTCTATGCTATTCAATTTAGGTTTCAATTGGTAACTTGAAATTTCATGTCGGTCGCTTACGTTACGAAGTAAAAGAATTTCCAGTTATCCCATTGACCATAGGAAGTATTGCTGGAGGAGCTGTTTTGATCATCGTTACTATTTTAGTGATAATTTATCATCGTCGTAAGGTCAAAAGTAACAAGGAACATGTGCTGAATATTAGGCAAAAGTACGATGAAATGGGCCAAACTTTAGCTGGAGAGTGTCGTCGAGGTAAAAATAAGGAAATGATGCAAACATTGGTTATATCAAAATTTGAATAATAGTAGAGTGCCGTAGTAGCAGATTTCTAATATATGATTATTCACATTTTCAATTTAGCCTTTACTGAACTACAAACTGGAATGTGCGATTTAGCCAATGATCTAGATGTTAGTGGAGCTCCTCAGCATCCATTTAGAGTCTACATCCATAAAATGCTCTTTCCTAATGTTAAGCATGGCGAAATGCATCCAGTTTTTGCACCTATTAGCGTCAGAGGAAGTAGGAAATCACGCCTTGAAGATAGCCTATCATCATTTCTAGATCTGCTTCTACGCGATAAATTTTTAATCACTTTTATCGCTACGTTAGAAAAGCAACCAGATTTTAAACCCAAAGATAAATGCAATATAGCATCGTTCTTAATTGTTGCATTGCACGAAAATATGGACTATGTTACCAAAGTTTTGATGAAATTATTAATAGAAATGATACGAAAATTACCACCTAAAGGCCAACCTCAACTCTTTCTTAAGAGAAATGACTCCATTACTGAAAAGTTACTTTCCAATTGGTTAGCTCTATGCTTATACCAATATTCTAATAAACGTTTTGGTCAGCCATTGTACTTACTTTATCACGCTATTAAGCAACAAATCTCTAAGGGTCCAGTGGATCAAAAAACTGGCGAAGCACGTTATTGCTTAAGTGAAGAAAAACTTCTTCGTGAACAAGTAGACGAGACTGAAATTTCAGTTATGGCATCCATTGGTGATGGACAACAAATTAGTTTGAAGTTATTCGATTGTGATACAATTACGCAAGCTAAAGAAAAAATATTAGATGCTATTTATATTAATCAGCCATATAGCGCGCGACCCAGTGTTGCAGAATTTGAATTAGAAGCTGTTACAGTACGACATGGTCAACCACCATATCGATTGCCAATGTTTGATGAAGACAGTAGTAATGAAGTTTATGAAAATGGATGGTATAAACTTAACACTATCGGCCATTACAAAATTACGGACAACACAACTTTAAAATTGCATCGTGTCTATAATCGTAATTCTGACACCTTTTCTATATCAACAACTTATCAATATACTCGTCCATCGCGTAATCAGCTCCATGCTCGCTATAATAATGTTTCCAATCAAGTTACTCTTGGTGGCAATAAAGAAAATCTTTCTCAACCATTGCCTAATCAAGTTCGTGAGAAAGCATTCCATTTAATGAAGCATAGCGATTCTAATACCACAAATGAGCGTATCCTTCCAGAAGCTTTCTTAATGTGTCTACTATTGACCAAGGGAACTCTACAACAGTATACTCAAGATCTTTTTGAGTCGTTATTCACTTTGCCCCATCATTCCAATACATTTCCACTAGCAATTAAGTATCTATTCGATTTTCTAAACAGCCAAGCTAGCCAAATGCAATTTAATGATCCAGCTGTGGTTAAATCGTGGAAAAACAATACACTCCCATTACGATATTACATCAATATTATTCGCAATCCGCAGTTCTTATTTGATATTGACAAATCGCCAATTGTAGATTCATGCCTGTCAGTAATTTCCCAAGCTTTCGGTGATGCTTGCTCAGTATCGGACACTAAAGTCAGCAAAGATTCTCCTTCTAATCGACTACTCTATGCTCGTGAAATACCAAGATATAGGGATAAAGTAGCAGAATTTTATAAATCTATTCAAAATTTACCAACCGTTTCTGAGAAAGAGATGATGAAAGAAATGAAATTATTGTCTGAAACATTGAAAGATGATCTAGACAAGTCATCGGCATTACTACAATTATATGATTATGCCTATAGCAATATTAAAGCTTTCGAAGACAACTTACGAAATGCTAACTTAGTCCATTTGTTTGATGTGTTTGTGAATAGAGTGGTTAATGGGCTACAAGAAGATTCCACATGTTAGAATTATAGTTAAGCTAAACAGGATTAATTCATTGCCATTTATAAATGAACTACCGCGTATTACGATATCTCGTTTACGTATAATAGCTAGATTAAAATTGGAAATTCCCTTTAAGAATAGAGCAACTAGTCTATGTAAAGCTCTAATAGCTATGCAAAGTTCTTCTATAATTATCAGCGTGCTTATTAGTAGATTCATTTTCCGATCTAATCATCTAAGTAATTCTCTATCCTTATCATGATGTATATATATATATCTATGCCTCTCTATGATATTTACTTACTAGTTATATTACTATAGTCTATCCTACTGGGCTTTAACCAAGGATAATTTAATTGCAGTTATACTTATGAGCTGTTTAATTGTTTATAGTATCATTTTGTAAATAGGATTATAACATCATTTGAAGTTGTAAAATTTTTATTCATATATTCTAAACAATCATATAGTAATTGCATCTAAGAAGAAATTATATTATGAATATACGTTTAGTCTAAATCATAAATTTGTACTAATATTAGACGCCGTAACATACTGCAGTATCACTATATATCTCCATAGCGTTAAAAAGAACGCATAAGATTTCCCTACTTTTAAATAAAGAGCAAATTTTTTTTATATTTTGCTGCTTTATGGTTGCTCTATTGACATCAGATTTTTATGAATTCATGAAGTTATTATCCGTAGTGTAAATCAAACTAATTTTAATTTACACCTACACATATTATAAGTCCTCGAAAATAGTTTATGCATGCTATACAAGTTACCATGCTAAGCAGATTAGGTAATGTTAAAATTTCCGTTGCCGAAGTTCTGTCTCACTTTAGTTTTCATCAATACCGTCGTCAAGACTATGTTATGTGGATGTTTTATAGCATGCAGATAATTTCACAATCATGAATGGTAGATTAAGCCATCTTAAAATTTCTCTTATTATTTGCCAATGTATAAATAAAGACAACATAGTTGCTATACTTTGTGGCCTTAGATTTCCCTACTTTTAAATATAGAATTAATTTCTTCACATTTAATTGCTTTATTATAACTTTGTTTGCATCAAATTCTCCTAAATCCAGATTAATTGATCAAATATCAATAATGCAAACCTTTACGCTATTAATTCACTTTATACATTTTATAAGTTCCCAAAAATACTTTATAGATGTTCCACACTAAGCTGATTAGGCCACGTTGATATTTCCATAACTAAAATTCTTTGTCATATCAGTTTGGCCATATAATGCAAACTCTGACGCTATTAATTTATTTTTATACATTTTATAAGTTCCCTAAAATAGCTTATACGTGTTCTTCACTAAGCTAAATAGGCCATGTTGAATATTTTCATATCTAAAACTCTTTGTCATGTCAGTTTGGCTAATGCAGATGTCAAGAATATACAGTTACTATACCTCGTCAATATGCGAGTATGTAGATAATTTTACCATTATGGGTGATTGATTGGGCCATATTAAAATCTTTCGTAGTCTTCTGTATTATCGGGTTGTAATCGATACCAATTATAATATTTTACTTGGACATAGTATATGCTTAATAAACTTGAATATGCAAAATACTCTCTCAAATCTAATACACTACCGCGATTAAAAGATTGTACGTATATATATGAAGTTATTAAATTGAAAATAAATGTATTGTAAAAATAAGCCGCGGGATATATCTTTGAGAATATCTTGTGCTAGTATACGAGCGTAGATGGATATTCATAGCGAATACTTTTGAAACAATAATTTAGATTAAACATGATTGTAAAGCAGAATAATTAGACGGTACTATTTGGTTTAGGTCATTTATATCAGATTACTCTAACAAAGATGATATTGTTCCTTCGGCTCTAACGCTTGCTTTCTAATTAGCTTTACATAACATCCTACTAATTCTCAAATGACTGCAAGTAACGACTATTTATTCCGCAGTTTAAAACATTAGCTAGAATAATTTGCTGCATTTCAAGCCACGCCAGTTGGTTTCTTTGACAAATAAAATGGGGCAGTGAGGTGGCCAAGGCCTGCAGAATCAGCTATCGTTAAAGCATTCTACGCTTACAAATCCATTGCAGTTTTACAAATTCACCTTACATAGAATGTCAACGATGTCATTCTGACTTTGATCAAGACCAAACTAAAATGAAGCTTATTCAGAGAGCAGAAAGAGAATAGGACAAACATTGAAGGCGCTTTAATAGCCATTGCGAGAATGGATTGAATAGACATTTTTATTGTTATGCTGTCTTTTAAATCGTACAAGCTGTACATCCAATTGCTGATTTCACACTTTTCTGGCCAGGCATATAGAAAGCAACAGCTAATCAATCATTTTAATTGCAAGATTATGGAATAAACACTAGAAAGTGAGTTAGCCTATCCTACGAGTAGGTTAAAAATAGAACTTTGAATAACGCATCTGCTAGCCATAACTATACTGGGTTAACATTATGATATCGATCCACAGCATAGCATGGTCGATGGTCTACACCCAATGGAAACAAGCAGAAGACAATCCTGTCTGAATATACATAAAATAAGTGTTGTACTAGGTCGCTTTACTTATTCCTTTTGTGGAGGAGACCAAGAATCGATCTTGCGCCGAGTAGTACTATATGGTACATATTCCCTATATGATCCGGTCATATTTGATTTATGTCCAGATAGAAATTTACGTTCAACAGGGGGATCAATCGTTGGAGGGTCGTCCGTCATGAAATGGATCCATCGATGCCTAGAATGCAAATTCAGAGTGGAAGTAATGAGTAACATCGCAAGGCGCCATGTTATGAGCAATATCGGTAAATATTTTCTGCGCTACCCAGACTCTAGCTACAGTAGGACACATCTCATCACAAAGTCAAGCAACAAATAGTGAAAAAAATGGATACAACAATCACCGCAACATCAGACTATCACTTATCGATGGGTTAAGAAAGAGTGCACTATAATACAAAGGGCTGACTTTAAACATTGTTCTGATCAGAGTGAAAGTGAAAAGGTTATTTTAATATAGCTTGATTGAGGATGTGGCCGAATATTCCTGTTCGATTTACTTAGCCTTGTAATATCCTACTATACACTGTAGTGTCGACAGTATCCACTCGTCTATAATGCTCTACCAATATAGTGACTGCTAAAGGCATCGATTACAACAGTATCAACAGCAATCGTAGTCTTATGAATGTATCGAATAGTAAATACTCATCCGTTATCAGTTGAACTAGAAGAATATTGCCATCAAAATGGGTTCTAGCATACCATTCAGCTGGAATATCGCTAGCGTCGTATTTCCACCAATCCTTGTAATCTACCCATCGATGGCGAGCTATTGAAAAATTGGCAAAGACACGCAAAGTTGTAACCCATTGATTGATCTAGTATCATCTTACAACGCTATCATTCCACTGGATGGTGTATCGATATCTACATCTCAATTATCCTACAGTAGTTGAACAAGTCGAGATGATCTTACCTACAAAATAGTTTTTATTTTCATAATACTTGTTTCCATATTTGTCTTCACCCACTAACGCTCCAAATTTTATAACACATTCCCTAGTTATGATTGAAAGAATGGAAAAAGATTGAGCTTACAGTCTCTTCTCCTTTCTATTGAATAATCGATTTGGACTTGATAGCTCACCGAAACATCTTGGATATCCCCCAGTACCATCCGGTGGGGCGCGTAAGGACTTGAACCAAGGAAGTAAATTTAGTCGTCTGCGCCATATTGAATTGCAGCCGACAGCTTTTCAACGGGCAGTGATCGATTGAAAACAACGGGGCTGTAGTCTAGTCCGGTCTAGTCCGGTCTAGTCCGGTCTAGTCCGGTCCAGTCCAGTCCAGTCCAGTCCAGTCCAGTCCAGTCCAGTACCGACTGCAGACGGGTAATGGTATAACTTGATACTGTTACTGTAGTGGATACCATAGAGTTCAGTAGAAACCCTTCAAAAAATAGGTTAGGGATAACACAGCTGGACGCCGGTCTGCGCCGTCTCAGTGAGTCCCCCACTGGGAGTATGTTTCGTAACAGTCTGTATGGAAGCTAGAAAATCTACCTATGTGTTTACTATCATCAGGGACTACTGAGAGAGAGAGAGAGTAGTCCGGTGCTGTCATCAACTCCTGCGAGAAGAAACCTGGACTATGCCTCAGACGGATGGACTTGGTCCACAAACGAATTGAGGTTGCGTTGATATGGAAAAATGACTACTTAGTATGGATCTTTCGAGTCTGTTTTCTACAGTATAGCGTTGGTACTAGTTTAAATAGCATTTACGATCTTATCTAGCAGTTTCCAAGCAGAACTTTGGTAATATAGTATATATATATTTACTAGGTAATGATAAGATTCGATATGATATTATTTTAGAAAATAACATTCAGTTCAGAATCGACTATCGTCATACTTCAGTACTGTCGTAACGAAGTGTTTGGCACAATATTTTAACGAGATGGGTCCCAAAATGTCTGTCCGTCCTAGAGTAATCAGCCCAGATTCTTCTTTTGGTAGTCCATACTGACTCAGTACAGCCTGTGTGAACTCACTGCGTAGTAGGTCTGGGCTGATTTTTCCCTCGGACGGATGGACTTTCTTGACCAAATGAGGTCTTGTCTATATCAAAAAAATGATGAACAGCTCTTACTGTAGCATTAAAAACTGATGAACAGGCTGTAGTATCGATCTTCGGTGTCTATTTTCTATGTCGGCTCTCTTCATACTCCAGTAGTGTCATAGCGAAGTGTTTGGCAAAGTATTTTGGTGAGATGAGGCAGAAAATGTCTGTCCGTCCAAGAGTGATCAGTCCGGATTCTTCTTTTGGTAGTCCATACTGACTCAGTACAGCCTGTGTGAACTCACTGCGTAGTACTGTAGGCCTGGGCTGATTTTCCCCTCAGACGGATGGACTTTCTTGACCAAATGAGGTCTTGTCCATATCAAAAATGATTAACAGCACTTACTGTAGTATCGATCTTCGTTGTCTATTTTCTATATCGGCTCTCTTCATATTCAAGTAGTGTCATAGCGACGTGTTTGGCAAAGTATTTTGACCAAGTGAGTCCGAAAGTGTCTGTCCGTCCAAGAGTCATCAGCCCAGATTCTTCTTTTGGTAGTCCATACTGACTCAGTACAGCCTGTGTGAACTCACTGCGTAGTAGGCCTGGGCTGATTTTTCCCTCGGACGGATGGACTTTCTTGACCAAATGAGGTCTTGTCCATATCAAAAAGATTAACAGCACTTACTGTAGTATCGATCTTCGCTGTCTATTTTCTATATCGGCTCTCTTCATACTCAAGTAGTGTCATAGCGAAGTGTTTGGCACAGTATTTTGGTGAGATGAAGCAGAAAATGTCTGTCCGTCCAAGAGTGATCAGTCAGGCACTGTACAGTACAGTACAATGTAGATTATAGAATTGTAGATCAGTAAACAGACGGACGGAAAGCAGTGCTACACTACAACTCTGTCTGTCTGAATTGATGGATTGCCATCCTAATTTCAGGCACTTACTTTCGAGAGACTTCTACTCAGAAGTGCCTGCAAATTGGATGCTTAGCTATTCTACTGTAGTAGTCCATGATATCAAGGGTAGAGTGTGATAGACGATTTTGGTAGTAGTGCATAGTTAGTATCACTTTCGAGAGACTTCTACTCAGAAGTGCCTGCAAATTGGATGCTTCGGTATTCTACTGTAGTAGTCCATGATATCAAGGGTAGAGTGTGATAGACGATTTTGGTAGTAGTGCATAGTTAGTATCACTTTCGAGAGACTTCTACTCAGAAGTGCCTGCAAATTGGATGCTTCGGTATTCTACTGTAGTAGTCCATGATATCAAGGGTAGAGTGTGATAGACGATTTTGGTAGTAGTGCATAGTTAGTATCACTTTCGAGAGACTTCTACTCAGAAGTGCCTGCAAATTGGATGCTTCGGTATTCTACTGTAGTAGTCCATGATATCAAGGGTAGAGTTGTATATTTTCGTGGGCAACAATACTGACATTAACCAAGTCTAAGATTCAGATAGATGACAAGAGTGTGATAGACGATTTCGGTAGTAGTGCTTAGTTAGTATCACTTTCGATCATGTTGATATCAAAACAGCCGAAAGAGGAATCTAGGTAGTAATAATCGAGCTCTACTTGTACGTTACTTTGACCATGGACTACTAGGAGATTTAGTCAATGATATGACTTTCGATATCTGATCAACAAGAATTGAATAAGCATCGATCAAGCTCTACAGCAATTTGTGTCACTTTTGATACACGTATTCCACTTTTAGTCTATGAAAAAGGCTATTACTTTTATCCTTGTTCATATCAACCTAGATGCCTCCAATCGTTGTATTGTCAACGAAATTCTCCAAAGGATTACTTAATGTTCATTTCCCCTCGTAGTAATCATGAATTCAAGCTATTTTCCCCTCTTGTCAAATTATTGCGATCCACGAAATGATTCCATGATTCACTAGCCCTATACGAAATCCATTCGCTTAGTTCATACAATAGGTATTGCTTCCCTGATATGCATTTAATAATTATTATCCTATTTTTTTGTAATTAATTTTGGTATTCTAAAACGAAGGCAAGTTTTAAAATTAATTTTTTGTATAACAGAACCTCTTCTCTCTAATAACATTAGCAGCCAAATGAAGACATCGATCCGTAGTATTCTACTGTATCTTTAACGGCTAATTGTATCTAGTCAATGGTACACTATATCGCAATCATTCTCTTCATATCATTATTCTTGCAACTTTGTCCGTTATATATATATACACTTTGGTAACATTGCCCGTAAATCGGTGCTATAACCGATCATTACTAGAAAAATTTGAGATATAGAAACTAGAAAATAAGTAGAAATTAATTCTTTAAATTGTATTGACTTCATTTTATTAACTTTATCATTATCATAATACAATGGTAGAACGTTCAGACTCACCATCACATACCACTTTAGTATTATTTACGATTTCTATATATCAATATCAAATAATAAAGTTGTCAATGTAAACTTATACCAGTAAAGCCACATTATTAATTAATTCTATCAAGCGGTAGTTAACTCAACGATTTGAAATTCAATTGTAAAAATTTCTTTTCGACGCTTTCAGTGATGATACACATACATTCAGTATATTGAGTATAAAAGATGAATGGCAAAATATGCCTAAAGCATCGCTTCCATGACTTATAAAATTCCATTGAGTTGTGGTAAAATTACCATCTAATCACCAAGGAATGGGTATACGTAGGAATAGGATAGTGTTGAACGACCATTTCAATAGTAAAATACGTACAAAATCATACCATTTGCAATCTATTATAAGAGTATCTCGTACCAAGTACAAAATACAGTGTTATAATAAATCAAATTTTCTACAAGGCTATATAAAAATGTACATTACGGTAGTTAATATGGACTATATCAAAGCGTGAGAGAGTTATACTATGAAAAGCTGCTGATATAGCAATGAATCATATAGTTCAAAATACTTATAGCATATAGTCTATGCCAGTAATACGGTGTGTTAGATGATATCTTTCTTTATAGCATAAGGTCATGTCAATATATATATATATATAACAACAAAATTATTAAAGCGGTGGATACAAGAAAAAAATTGTCATTTGTTGAACTATCTATTAATACGCTCATATATTAACATTCACTTTCGTATTTAGATTTCTTTATCAACAGAGCTAATTTATCTGCTAAACTTGGCATACCGGCATCTTCTAAGGCCAGTCTTAACTATAATTTTGGTAAAGAAAATGGAGACTGTGCATAAGAATTTCATGTTCATAACATGTAATCAACTATTAATGCGCTGGAGAAAATAAATTCCTGTTTACACTAATATCGGACTGCCTACCTCAGTGATATACTTTGTCGCATACGTGAATAATTCATGGACGGCATTTAGACTATTAAAATTTCTCTTAACTCTAAATCTTCGCATCATATCTTCATGAGTATGCAAGAGTTCATCCAATGAAACAGGTGGCATATATTGTATATCAGCATAAAACCTACATGTATTTATCGCATAATGATTAATATGTCATCCATATTTACTTTACAATATTTAAAGATATCGCTATCTATTCAAATAGACATTGATATGTTACGTACTTTTGTACTCTAGCTTTATAATCAGACGTTTCTCGAGCATATAATAACTTATTTGATGGTGAATCCTATTCAAATATTTTAAAGAATAATCAGTTATTATTCTTATAGTAAGTTACGTTTCATCAATATATAAATACGAAATGAAGAAAACGCTATGTTAAAACGTCTCCTTACCTTTCCTAAACGGTTATCCGTAATTGAGCAAGAATCCATGAAAGCTTGTGCAATAACCGACAAGCATGAATCAACGGTACCAGATTTATTGACATCAAAAGCATGATGTGGATTTTTAACAATGTTAATGTAAAACCGCAACGGTAAACTAGAAATACCATAAGAGTTTAGTATGATTATTTAGCTTGTAATAGATTTAAAATGCGTATTAGTTAATACAGTGTAAAGAAAGCAAGAGTTTTCTATATAGTCAGATTTAAATTTACCAATTGTTTTTCCAGGTGTGCGCAACATCATTTTCAGTAGTAAATCCTAGTTTAAAAGCTTCATAATCAAGAAAGTCGAATAAGTATTTGATGACTTTGGGGAAATGATATAGCGTTTGAGGAACGGTAAACATCTGAGAAAACAGATCGTCGACAAACGTTTGCAGAATATGCTATAAAGAATTAGATATAAAAGTTATCAATAACATTGTAAAACAGGAATAAAAATTTTAAATTTTATATGATTTCTTACCTTAGTGGATAGCAATCTTGTTAAGAAGACTTCAGAGACCAATTTATTAGCATTTGGATCTGTAGAGTTTTCATCCATTGGTTTTATCTAAAATAATGTTAACGAAGGTTATTAAACGTAATGCAACCAGAAGCTGATAAATTTACTGTTTAATAATAATTATTATGCTCACCAGGTGCCATAAATTGTAATGTGTTTCACCATTTTCATCGACTGATAATCTACCAAGGAGACTACGTGATGAAACTAAATGCACAAAGTCGAATAAAAGCTTAGGCAAATATACTATAGGCAATCTATCATAGCTACATAAGTTATTAATTGTTTTATATTTATATTTATTCTAGTGGTATAAGAATAGAGAAATCCTAAAGAAATAGTTTACCAGGATATCTTGTCGAGGAATTACTGCTGACTGATAAGCTTGAAGCAGAGGTACGTGGAATAACAACTACAGAGGCTCCATCTGGTATCTGGCGATAAATGAAATCGCGTAAGTTATATAAAATTTTAGCACGATATTAATATAGAGCAACTACTTGATCAAGGGTACCTGATAGTGTTTTAAAGTATTAATTCGCTTCCAACGGCCAGAAATATTACTGCTGTCATCTTCATTTTTCAAAATAATTCTCACCAATCCAGACGGAGTGTCACGTATCCATTCTGTTAACATTGGCATCAATTAAAATTAGTACATTCAATTTATTGATCATACTAATCTATCTAAGTTGTCATCATTTAATAATTAATTGAAAGCATGCGCTAATTTATTTTAATTAGCATACGAGTATTTCTACCTAAATCAATTTCTTCGGCTGGTGTACGTCTAGAATATGCTGCACTCTGTGTAATTAAAGAATAAAATGAAATGAGTAAGTGCTAGCACTTAATCAGGCAATACCGATACAAATATAATAAATGGTTGATGATATACTTTATAGATGGCATCTAATATTTTTTCTTTCGTTTGAGTGATGGAATCACAGTCAAGCACTTTAACCAATTCCGTCGTTCGTTCAAAGTGAGCGGAGAGCGTCAACGTCTATAAAATGTTGAAAATTTAAAAAATGATTTGTATCTAATTCCATACGAGTTTCTTAACGGAATAGACACTGTTCACATGTTATATATTACCCCTCGAACTTACTTGGTAATCAATATTTTGTCTGATTAATTTATCCTCGCTCAGGGAATGCTTTGCATCGGCTGTAATCTCATCGACTGGACCTTTATCAACTTGTTGCTTTATTGCTTGATATAAAACGTATAAAGAATCACCGATACTTCCCTGTAATAAAATTGTGTAATGACTTAATTTTCATTCTATCATAATATAGCTTATTCTGCAACAGAAGATTTGTAAAGATTTAGCGATACTAATATAAATATTTTTAATCATGTAATTTGCAGACGATTTAGCCAGAAATGTGTGACTTACGAAAAGGTAAGGGTAAAAGAAGAAAGACAACCAATTTGTTAGCAATTTCTCAGCGATACATTCAGTTCTGTTTATCAAGAAAACGAGTATATGGTAAGGTATATTTATAAGTATAGGAGAATAAAAGTAATAATTAGGCTTTACTAATGCTTACTGTTGAGATATAATGCAAGTAAACTTAAATTTGGCTCATAATATCTTTCTCTATTAGAGAATATCCGTTAATCTTTGCTAATAGTATAAATATATCATATCTGAATATGATAGCTTAGAAAGTAAAATATTTCCTGGTACGAAATATATAATATAATTTATAATTTTCTATTTAAGATCTCTTGATTTAACCATTATTCGTAACTTAGTAAGCAAAAGTAATGCTAATGTAAGCTATCTACTGTAGAAGTTACTATGCCATAAACAATATTGAATTCATACCTCCTTAAAATTAATTTTGGATGATTTTTGGCAACGGACTTGTGGATTAATTCTCGCAGTAAGTGGCACAAAATTCTAAGTGTAATAATAGATGTACATGGATATATTAGTTTCTAGTGTTGATGAAAAATATCAGCGTTTAGAAGTTTCCCTGTATTCATCTATAGCTAGTCTACGTACTCCGTGACATAACCCATCCGATGCTGTAAGGCCACCATTAATAAAGAAGCCACATTGCACCTAAGGCGAATACATGAAGTTAATATTAAAATAAACAATTCAATTTCATTTTTAGTAATAATTAATAAATTAAACTATGCCAAACAAGATAAGAGAATTTTCGTGCAACAGTTTACCTGTCTTTCATGCTAAAGTCTTGCTGATTTTCTATCGTATGAAGGTAAATTTTTAAGAACTTTTTCTTATATAGTAAATCTGCAAATAAGAGAACTGCATCATCGTCATCATATCGCCTTCCCTCTCGTTGATTCTAGTTGGTAATAATAAATTAAAATTAGTATATTAATTTCAATGAACAATCAATAGATCAAATATATAAATAAAGTGTAGTGGTAATAGGTGTCGTCTTACCAAGAAATGATGCACCGCATATTCCTCATTATCTGGAAATAGTATTTTGATTGCGTAGCCATTGAAAGGCAAATATGGGATGGAAAAATTAGATAAATCGCTTTTCAAGTATTCAGAAACATCAGTTTGTAATTCGGCGAAAGCTGCAAAAAAATTAAGTCATTTTATTTCCAACGTAGCTCAATCAGCTATAGGTATGAATTTATCTGCAATTTCTTATTCCTATATCAAAATCAATTTTAAATACCAGTTTTGCATTCTAGAGCGACTTGTGATTCCATACGATCTAAGCGCGTTTGTAAAGTTTCTTTCGTTCGACGATTTTGTGCCGATTTCCTTCGATAAAGGAAAATTAGTGGTATGATAATAACTAGTATAATTGCCACTGATGTAGTTACAGCTATAATGATAGTTGTTCTGATTTGTTGTTCAGCCGAAAAAAATTGTACTTTCCCCGGTCGAAAGATTAAATTGCCCACAGTAACGGTAACTTGTACAATTTTAGACTGAAGTTGAGTAGTTGTGCAAGTTAAATGGGTCTGATTCAGTGTAGATACTGCACATTTTTGCCCTCCAATCAAGATATTATAATCGGTTGTATTAGCAGCACGATTTAAATTCGTTCCTGTCATTGTCAAAATAAGATTACTTCCAACACTAGCTTCATCGTTAGCAAACGCATTGATACTTGGATTAGGCGTATAATATAGTTTGCTTCCTTCTTCATTATAAATATAGAGCTGTTTTAAGCTAGTAACACCATCCATAATTAATGATATGTAAGCTGTGAAAGAGTTTAGTCCGTTTGACAGCTCTGTAATATTGGGAAATGGACAGCGCATCATAGCTCCATTTGGGAAATTATTATTACATATTGATGATGCGGTTGTCTGTTGCTGTACTCCTGTCGAGATTATAATGCGAGGTGATATAACACTATCGAGATTAGTTCCATAGACGGTAAGATTTAACCCACCAGCTGGAAAAGCCCTATTAGGATACATTGCTACGAAGGTAGGATCTTCAGTGTAGGTAAATTTTTGAGCTGATGTAATTACTGCAGCATCGATCTGAACAGTTACACTACTAGTAATATCCCTTTTCATGATACTCCTCTTAGAAGATTGGGATGAACCAGTTACATTGGTTTGGCTTGTTAAACATTCTATCACCGTTGCAGTTCTACAAGAACATTAGTTATAAAATTTAAAATTTAAATTCAAGGAACTAGGCACAGTAGGATTCAAATTAATAACAGTAAATAATTATTTAATTACATTCGCAGGATATCACTATTAAATTCTGAGCTATTTATGCTTATAATCTCTTGCTGTATGATATAACTACACCTACGTACCTTTTCGTTATGTTGCAAGCTTTATCAGCGATAATCACTTTAGCTGTTAATCCAGCATTTAAATTTTGTCCTGTAATCTTGACATTGGTACCTCCTGATTCCGGCCCTTTTAAAGGATAGATACTACTGACGCTCGTTCTAACATATTGCCAATTTCTAATATATGACGCTGAAACTCCTCTGATATTCACAGTAACCTGCCCTTGTATATCCGACGAACTGGCAGAAGTATTGCAGTAAATACTGTAACTGACTACATATCCATCTCGAAGTGGTTTACAGTTTAAGCCAGCTACGGTGATGCGGGTTATATCTGAGAACTGGATACCTAAATTAGTGCCAGTAATATTGATAACGGTTCCCCCTTCGATTGGACCCCGTAGTGGCATGACCTTTAATTATAGAGCTCAAATTAGTTAAAGATGATCATGAAACTAGGTTATATATTACAAATGTAAATCTGGTGTAGCTATTTAATATACCGAGTTAATATTAGGGCCAGGGCATGATTGGGATTGGATATTTCCAGGAAAGGAACACTGCTGAACATGAGTACAGATTGAACTTTGCAGTGATTGCGACGGATATTGACACCAACCGCAATCATAACCTTTGGTTTGCTTAGCAGCTAAGCATACGCTACAATCACTCCGACCAAATCGACAATTATATAAAGTAACTAAAAATTAAAATATTCAATAATAAGGAAACATCAATACTTTAATAGTAACGTAATTAATAAATTGATGACATAGATTAAATTATTCCAGCCATTAATGTTCGATTATTTGAATAGACTATTTTGATGATTACCTGTAACATTTCCTTCATTATAGATTAATAATCTACCAAGATATCGGATTTGCAAATTTGCCTGAATACTCTCCACGGATTTACCGTAATTATACTTTTAAAATAATATGGATATCAGATTTTTAGTATTAATAGTTGCCTGAAATTAATCCATTCTCTCAAAGTTATTAAATACTATACCGGTTGAAGTGGAGCAATGCATTCTAGCGAGTTGCTGGCGATTCTTCTACCTAATAATACCAACTGGGTACCATCAACATTCAATAAACACTCATAGCCAACATTACCGGAAGGGATGGGTTGAAGATTGCGTGCATTAAGGTTAAAGTTTCTTCTTGTTCCAATGGATAATAAAACTGTAGTATTAAGTAAAGCTGGACAACCCTATTTTAAAGATACGCGCATATATGGTAAGAAATTACTCTAGCTAGCTGTAGCTCTATAATCGAATTCAGTGTTTCATCCTAATTTGCTTTTCTATTAAAACAGATTTAATTACTTTCATATTCTCCTTAACGTTATAAACTTAAGATACTAACATCGATTGAAGAAATTGACGACGTGCAACTTGTGCTTCCATCGATACATTGGTTTGTTTGTGGGCACCAATTACAGTTGTATACACTTTGCAAACATTTACCACACCTATATGGGCAAGCAGAAATGAAACTCCGTAAATTTTTAAAGATCTAAAAATTCTCTGCTGCCGTTGTTAAACTTAATCGAACTATAGTGAATAGTGTTACTTACGAAACGTAATTAACGCTGCAATTGTAGAAAGTAAACGAGGTTGTAGCAACGGTAAAGGTGCTTGATCTATCCACCACCGACAACGAAATGATGATGTTATCTATATCGGAGTTACAAAGCAATCACTGATTTGGTCCCAACCTCCTTTTGCAATTTTAATCTTGCAAGCGTTCAAGAAATAAGCCAAAAGTATTAAGATAGAACAAACCTTGAGGTCCTAATATACTTGGCAGTAAATTACTAGAAGGTGTATTGCAACGAACACCATCAACTAGTTGTGCAGCATCTGTAGTCCCGTAGCTTCCAAACCGACATTGATATTGTGTATTAGTAGGTAAATTGGCTACGTTTACCTTCAGCTAAATATACATAAAAATTCCATAAATTTTTGAATCAGTAATAAATTAAAATACATTCAGGACTCAAGATGAGCTGTAAATGGAAACTAGAAATTGATTAAATATCACTTATAAGACTTATTTACCGAAGTTACTCTTCCAACTGGCGCCGATGCAGGCACTACTAATGATAAATCTACACATCGAGCTGTTGTTCCGGACTGAGTCCAAAATGCTTCATTAGACGTAAAACAGCCAGAGCGACTTGTGCACCTAGTCATCATACAGTTTTAGCTTTAGTTACAATAAATATAGAGTAATGATATCGTCATATCAGCGATTAAGAGGATTATAATACTATCATTATTTATGCTGGATTAAGTAACTTAAAATAATTCTTGATCAATTGATCTTAAAATTTACAACTTTACTTATTAGCAATGGTACACCATCCACAGTAAGGATCTTTGGAGTTCATACAGTTATCACAATTCTTGTGAGTATTGCAGTCATGAACTGGGATTAAAACAAGCTAAAGCAGAATAGTAGTTTGATGGAGATTCGTTAAGCGCTAATATTGGAAATATGTTTATCGTGCTAATTTCTATCATAAAAGAAGCATATCTATAAAATAGGTGATAAATTCCCTAGTTAACCTTAGTTGTGGATAGTGTGTAGATGCTATTCTTGTTCTTAGTGTATTTCATGGAAATAATTGGATAATTCTGATCAATTGTTAGATCTTGATATTGAGATGCACTTGTTGCTGAGTTGACTCGTAACTAGAGCGGAAATAATTTTGATAATATTATATTAGTCGACATTAAGTAAAGTCGGTGGAAAAATCGATCGTTTATCTTTTCTATTGCATACTAGATAATGAACATATTACTATATATAAATTTTGTTCAATATAGTACCAAGTTATGGCTTACTTTAAACTATCGTTTTTAATTTATCGCGCCTAGATAATTAAATGAATTACCTTTAAGATATGGCCGCTATTGGTTCCTAGAAATACAACAGTGTTACTACGAACTGGCGTCGCAATGATGGAGGTAATAATATGCTGCTTTAATTCTAGTAAAGCCTGCCCATAAATTGATTGAGATCCACCAATGGCTGGATTGGTTTGACTACTACATTGAGGCACTTGGCTAACCTAATAATATGCGAAAATACAATCATATTAGGTATAACTGTATATCCTATTAATTTTATTTTATCTGTTTGCAAAATGTTAATTTGGCATGTTCTTTGGCATTCGTGATTTGTCATGATATTTGCATGGTGACGATCACTTCCAATATAAATGCTTGAAATAAAATCATTTCTAGATATTTCTTACCTGACATCGTGCTGTCGGATTAACAATGTATGGCAGCCCTACCAAAATCTGTGAGCCATAGCAGTTATTTATATTAGTAGAAAAAACGGAACTGACACTTTGCATGGTATAGATGCAAACAGCAGCATCGGTTGATGGAAATCGAGAGTTTGTTTCATTCGATGCCGAAAAAACACCAATAAGAATATCGCTGGATGTTGAGACTTGTAATGATGTTGCTAAACTACTACCAGGCTTCGTCAGATAAGCTGCTTGCAATAGATTGTAGATTCTAGAATTAGCCCCACGACATTCTAAAGGTGTTTCTACATAGGACTGAAATTGATTTGGTCCATTACATAGACGTATTAACTTGGATATATAATTATTGGCAATACTCGCTGTTGTTGATGTCAAAGTAACAGCTTTCTGAACAGTTGCGAAATAAGTATAACCACCATGTGAGAAACCGTTAATATACTGAACTTCATAGGACCTATCAGTGAATTTAATGTTACTTTCTGAGGGTAATAAATTAGCATAATTTAATAAATCGCTTTGGCTAGATTGATGATATAAACTTCTTGCGGCCAGTGCTGGTACAGCACTACTAAAGAAACTACGCTGAGTATATTGAACTCCAACATAAAGGACTTTTGTGGTATTAGGTACGCCAGATCCAACGAAAGCTAATGTCGATGCTGATGGTTGATTTGCTGCCACGAAATACGACGGTTGCACTGTATTAGTAATTAGAGCCAAATTATTTAATTGTCGAATACGACAACGACCTTGATTAACACTACCACAAACGATTAGTCGTTGACCGCTAGTATCTGCTATTAAAATCTTGTTATAATTGTCGCTTAAATTGCGTGAAGACGAGCATGAATCAGGCAATGGCGCACAATATGGACTATCTTGTACAGGCCCAGTTGAAGCAGATGTTAGTATCGTTAAAGTGGTTGAATTTAACAAATAGATTGCATTTTTTGCACCTATGTAAATCCGCCCAGCTGATTCATCTAAATCCATATTTTGGAAAGTAACTGAATTGACATTAGGACTGGTATATGTTGCCGTTGGCGTTTGTCCACAGGCAATGCCAATGGATGACAATAGTAAGACCCAACAGATGTTATTGAACATGTTGAATTATGAGAATAGCAAGTGAATTGAAAATATGAAATGCCTAGAGGAGGAATTCAATAACATCATTAAGTTCAAACGTAATTTTGAATTCGACATTAGAGAATTATTGTAAAGAATATTTGCGAAATTGATACGACTATTATTTGCTTCGATATTAATGAAAGATCGAAATGCATCATACAACATATCCTTCTATTGAATGTTATTTTAAATTAACAAGGTAATATTAGCGTATACGGTAGTAATCGGTCGAAGAAAGTAATTTTCTTAACTTAAAGACACTGTATGGTTTAACATTCCATTACATCAGAGATAGGAAGTTGCAGTACAGACTTTATGTGTATTAAATTAGTAGTTAATAAGTTTACTTTTTATAGCCTTCTGATAGTATAAAAGTGAAGATCTGAATTCGATAGGATAGTTGTAATCTGTTTACGAAGCAAATTTGATCTATAGATATTGTCTTTTGATGGATATTGCCTAAGGGTAATGTAGAGAGACTTGATTTGTTTCGACGGTATAAATATCTACTAAAGAAGTTCTGAGATATTCATCAAGCTAAAGGATGCAAGGCCAGTTAATAATCGTATTGAGTTCACGATATCTTTGCTTTAATTTCAAGTAATGCTTTGCTAGTTGTAGCATAGAATTAAGCAAAATACTTCCAGGATTGTCGTATGTGCGGCAATTTTACTTAGCCAATGTAAAAATGAAAGAAGAATTTTAAGGGAAAGGAATAGGCGCAGAGACGTTATAGTCCTATAATGTATCTTAAAAGTTTTCTGCATCGCAATTACAGAAAGTCTATAATCTTCATAGGATAACGTTGAGAATGAGGAAAGGGTTCCGCTGTTCTAATTCAACGCTAAACGGTTTAAAAAAGTAACATTTTATATCTAGTAATGACAGAGGATGCACCAAAATCGTGTAGGTTATCTTACATAAACTGATGAAATTTTACTACTTCAATCCAAAAATGAACCATTTGACTCGATCATTTGCATAGAGTATGTGTAGGATAGTTACTGCCCATTACATGATTTAATTGCATTTGGTAAGCAAATAAAAATAGCTAGTGTTAATACTTCACTCCTAATCGGATTAATTTCGAATACAGTTAGATAGAAAGCTCAATTTTGCAATCGATAGGCTATATCATGTTTACTTTTTCAAGCAATACGACATTAATCTACCGTTCAATTTCCTTCAATAACAATTAGCGTTTATTTTGTTTAAATATAGCAAGATGAATCTTTTTATTGGAGGTAAGAAATTGATCTATTGATTATCGACTTCATCCCACGTCTATAGTCAATATAGCGCTGGCTGGCGATCATAAGTACTATTAAGAATTACAGCTATCATATTTGTATCAGTAAGCAATTATAACTTTGATATTAACTATAATAATATCGCTTCTCGATATCCAAAATTCTATACGTTTCCACATTGAATTGCTCCCCCTTTTACTGTTTTCGATCTACTTATATCAATCTTGTAATATTCAAACGGAAATAAAAATATAAATTGAATTGATCTAGGGCCAATTGAAATAGCGTAGCTATAAAATGATTAGTTTAGCTTGTTTACACTGGGGTAAGTGGAAATTCGATCCATTTCAAGCTATTTTAACCTTTGAACTTTTTCGTACGTTTGTTATAAGTTGTGATTCGTTACTGTTTTCAAGCAGCAACATAATACAGATTTTAAGATTTAGCAGCGTTATGTTGGTTTATATCACTAGTGAAGAATTGGCTAAGGAAAGATTTCGTGGCTGGTTAAAGCTATCGTTCATCATAGTACTGTTAACATGATTAATTCGGTATTATTTCGAGCTAAATAGCCGACTGTACACGATAACATTTGGTTAAAATGTTGATTAATTTCATGTTATCGTGGGAATATTTAGAATATTCAATTCATATGTGTTGGTGTCAACATTTCTAAATACTTATGAAACGCTAATGACGCAGATATTTCCGTAAGAGATGATGCAAGCGTATTCTATAAATGCATTCATCATCAGTGAGGTAATAGAATGTAGACCTCGGCAATGTTGGAATCACCCAATTTCCAATTGATAGTAGGTTGATGACTACCGTATATTATTTTTTTCTATCCCAAGATCACATCATTCAATTAATATTTTCGTCATACTACTATTGTGTTTATCTAATAATGAAGGTGGTAAAGCTATCGAGGCAATAACATGATGACGATGGAAGGTTATAATGTTTAATGAGCAGATAAGTTTCAAAGTCTCAAATTCAATCTCATTTCTTTCTTACCAATTACAGTTTAGGTAAATTGATACGTTCAATAGCATGGGTGCAGAAAAAGAGTTTAAAATCTGATACTGAATCATTTCTCATACGATAAGTTCGATCTCACTCTTTCTAGCAAGAAAGCTTCTAAGCAGAAATTATTTCATCATCTAACATTGTATCACATCACGGTTTTCTACCTACTTCTAATTAACTATAGACAAAATTGATGCAATCATGAGCGTAGGTGAAGTAGGAAAGTTATCTTATAGGGTGAGGATTGAAAGTTTGTCAGTTTCATATTAAGTATAGATGAAATTGATATTTCGGTGCATGTGTGAGAAAAGAAGGTTTTCAACTTTTATGATGATCGCATCCATCACCTCCGATTTCTTTCATGATGGTCATGTACTCATCTGTCTCTCATTAGATATAGATCAATCGATTTACTCAATGGGGTTTAAACTTGAATTGTTTATCATCCTGTAGCATCATTATGTAACGTTAATCCGTTTGATTCTCATTTACTAGAGACAAAATTAAGGTATTCAAAAGCATTGGCCAAGAAAGGAAGTTCGAAACCTGCAATTCTTTTTATCTTCCATTATCATCATCATTTCACCGTTCTAATATGATGAAAAAGTTTGTTACCTCATTCTCTTCCAACCATTTTTTGAATTCAATCATGACAGCAATAGTACAATAGACTTTGATGAGATTATGATATAACAAGATATTTAATCGCTAAACATAGCAACCAAAGTTTGCTATAGCCCAACCTCTGCAACAGTTGAAAATTTAGTTCTATCAAGATATTTTCATCGATAACACGTGATAAAAATTGAAATTATCCCTTGAACAAATCAAAGTCGACCCTTGCAGTTAAGATGGCCATACTGGTGGTGTTTCAATAGATTGGATTTTTAAATCATAAACTACATCATAACCTATGAGTCATTTGAGCTTTGTTTGGGTGATAATCGCTTAGATAATCATTTCAATTATCTTATGTATTACATTAAAGTGATTAGCTGCTACGATAGCCATAGTCGATGGTGTTATGATACTAACTGGATGTTCTACTTGAATACAAATTATCCTAAAAAGGGAAAGATTCAATTCAATCCGTTTCCTATTCTTTCTTTTGATTTTTTGTTGATGCAATAACAAGTCACGTAATATTATGTAATTTGAGAATTTCTTTATAAAATAATAGGATTTAACTTCTTCATCCAATGGGGACAAATTAGAATGAGTAGTAGGAGTAATTTGCTTATAGCGCTATTTTTTCCTATCGTTGGAAGACAGTATAATGGAAAGAACTAGTGTAGCTTTTTTCAATAAATCAGGATTAAATTTGCAGTAAGGAATAATTTATTGTCTTGCCAAGTTAGCGATAACAGTCTAAAGCAAACTGATTTTCCGTAATTAAATGTTCAAGCAGATGATAAATGGAGAATCAACACAAATAAAATTATAAAGTAATCACTTTTAATCAATCATTCATTAAACGTTGTCCATCAATTGACCAAATTCGCATGTAATCAGCAAAGTTATGTAGTTCGTTCAGACTGACAAGTAGCTAGGGATTAGTACCCAACTGAGTAAAGTAGTAACTTACTATAGTTGTGCTATTGTAGAAGAGGAAATTATAAAGCCTTAATATAACACCATTTAGCGCATCCGAGCTTTGGCATCGTATTGATACGACAATCACGACTATTTTGTCATCAATATTTCATGAAAATTTAAATTGTTACCTGATCGACTGATTTATTGCCCTTTTAAAATTTCCTACAAAATTCAGAGAATGACGAAATAGGATCGATTTCCAACAGAAATTCTTTATACAATTCTCGATGTGTATGTATATCAATAGTCTCTACTACTTTCACGAACGTCATTGATGACAGAAAATAAGCTCAACACAATGAATATAAAACGAAGAACTTCTTAAACCAAACTGATTACTGTACTAATTAAATCGTTTTAAATCACCATTTTACAGTCAATGACGATCAATATCTGTAATGTATTCACTAATGTTTCATGAATAAAAATGAATTAGGTAACATGAAAATGAACAGTGTATTAACATGATGCTCGTAGATTATTACTTGTAAATCGAGGCGATCAATTACATGGAAAATGTGTCCATGGTGTTTCCCCAAACTCGGGGCCGGTACAGAAAAATGACTAAAAAATTTTTCTCTATGAAGTTGTAGATTGATTAATCTATCGGTAAACTGTGTTTCAATAAAATATCCGATTAGTAAAACGACTTATTTGATTTCTCTACTTGTACAGGAGATGCTTATCCTTTTGTGTTGAGATTGTAATCAACGTGTTCATAAGTGATTTTTGCCCAATTCATTATAAATTTGTCACCATGACCTAAATACGAGTGTAATTGCCTGCACAACTTCACCGTTCAGGTTTCGTCAAATTCATCCCTATCCGTAGCCTTTAAAAGCGCCCAAAAGGGCACTGGATAGAATACCAAAGACGATAACCGATGGATAAGGATAAGTAAGATCTATGGCAGTCTTTTTCCATGATACAATCTAGTTTAACATCTACGTCGATTGAGTTAGGACTACTCAAAGTTCAAAACTTTTAGAATGAAACCATTTTGCTTTCAAAACATGGACAACCGTCCAACTCTACGAATCATGACCCAACTTAAAATTCATAACGGCATGAAAAATAGATGATATTTTATCGTACCATAAGCAATCTATCAATCTGATGCTAAAGGCAAACAAGAATAGCTACTTTGTATTTAATTACAGGAATTCAGGATTGGACATTATTCACGTTGTCGGAAGAGAAGCATTATGTATACACCCGTATACGAGGATGAAAGCATGGTGCTATTAGTAAAATTGAAATAATGATTTTGATTGACCATGATTTAAGGATAGAGAAAGGAGAGTGGATAGGAAGAGTGAATCACTTGAAAGTTAGTTACCTGGATATAGGGTGTGATAATGAGATATATTTGTTGCGATAGTTGCTCATAATCTTGCTAATAGATCCATTGATAATGATGGATAATATCTAAATCTCTACCGTATCAAGCCGGCACTACTGATCGAAACGGTTTAAATTTCTGATGTTATGTTTGAATTAATTGGATCCATTTTTATTCCTGATAAAGAATGAAATGGAGACAACGACTTTCTCTGAAGATAGATTGACGTAGTAATTAGCCTGTAACCGACAAATTAACTGTAATATCTAAAGGTGTAGTGAAAAATGCGATTAAAATAGGAAAGAACTATTCTGAGATTTTAAATGAAACTCAAGCCACGCATCTCATGGCGTAGAATTTATGAATATTTTGAACAATCAAGGCGATAAAAGTCCTAACTGATAAATTTAGTCATCAAGAAAAAATTGGGACGAAATGCCGCAGTAGAGAAAGAGGGAATCAAATGGACACAACACTGTTTTGCTACTTTAAACTACATTATATCAAGTTTTGATTTCTTGTAAAAATGTTGAAAACAAGCCGTTAATTAATTGCGCATCGCTGTTATATCGAAAGAAGAGTGACTATGATATTGAGATTAATTGGATGATGGAGTCCAATTCCGTTAGGTATAGAAGGATTGATTTTTCTTACTCTATGCCACTTACCTAATTTCTTCCTTACAATGAGACACAACTCGCCAGATCGATTCTACTTTCCTACTTCCCGTGAGGCCAAGTTTGTAAAATGGTCTATACAACCATGATGAAGTATTGATTATTCTACCTTGAGCAAACTTTTTCGATTTATCAAAAGTAATTGGTTTAATGCGTCTATCCTAGCACGAATGGAGAGAAATTTTCAACGCTTCAATTTAATGTTGTGGTTAAACTATAGGTAGAAAGGATAACGAGTCATGGATTGCATTGACCTAGATACTACAGAATGGGAAAAAATTCAAGGATAAATGATTGGTTGATAGTCGATTTTAATACTTTAAATAGTTTGTTGTAGTCTATTCTTTTGGATTTAATGTATGCCAGTCTAGTTGAAGGAATAGGTAAAGAATTGTTCGTAGAATAAACAGTTGTTAATGCAGGTGATGGAGTATAGGCTGTATCGATCATGGAGCATTGCCACAGTCTACAATAGTCACTCCTTCAATTTTCTTGGGGGCAGTTACTTTGTTCTAACTCTTATTCTTGTTTATTGGTTCAATTTAATTTCTGTCCATAGCCAAATAATATGAGTGGTGCAGCCAATTTTCTCACGCCTGCTCCTTGATGCTTAGTTATTGTTTCTTCTTCAAATTAACATGATGAGTAATGGCTAAGTTTACTTTCTATTGTTTCTTCTTGGCATGTGATAATATCGTTTACTATTTAAATATCGGCCATAACAACACTTTCTTTGAGGATACACAATAGTCTTGCCTATCCTCCATTTCTACTGTGGTTGGTCGTTCAATATTTGTCCTTTTAAGATGGATAACTTGATCAACTTGCCCAACACGCTGCTTGAAGTAGATCCATTAGATAGCAGAAGGGAAAGCGATTTAAGACTGTGCAATGAACGGTAAAGATATTTTCTTTTCTATTTGGGTGTTGGGCATTGAGAGGCAAGATGTTATGCTGGCTCGAATTCATGATATAAATGGTATGCCCATCTTATTGTTATTCTAAACTAGACTAGATTAATATCTTTTCCGTTGATTGTTAATCCCATGTAGAGGAATTGCCTATAGAGTTGAATGCTACAGGGTTAGAATACTTTTGAAAGGGAAGAAATGAATATAGACAAGTAATTGATTGGATAAAAATGCTATTCAACCAGGTGTGGTGATACCAACAGTTCTATTGGAATATTTTGAAACCTTAACTACAGTATGCCAGTAGAACTGCTGAGAGAATCAATAGTAGTAGCTATAGAAGATAATTAAGTTATGCAAACTATGTTCATTCAAAATGAATAGTTTACGCACTATATTAAACGCTTAGTAGGCCATAACGAATGAATGATTCAATGGTATATAATTACTCTACAAAGTGATCGATGTGGTTGATTCATTAAGAAATTCTTAGCTTTTGCTTTGTAGGATTAAATTTCTACATGCATATTTTATATTATTAAGGTGGACATATCTATCATACGGCTATTTATGGATAATCTTGTCAATAGCTATTGAATTGGGAACAGAATGAGACTACTAATACAAGTTATGCATCTATGAGAAAACTATTTTTCTACGTTATATCCGATAGAACCCCTTTATAAAAGTAGTTAAACTCGATCTATATCACTTGGAAAAACGAACGGTTAGTTATTATGAAGTTGTCTATTGAAGTCCATTACAGACTTTAGGAATGATGCTATTAATTCTTCATGTCTACTCACAAACACTTGCGGTAAAAGAGCAAAATGAATCCACGATTTATTAATCGCTGGAATACTGCCAATTTAGCTATTAAACATGATATCATAGTCTCAATAAGAGAATAATAAAGGAAAATTAATTTATTTATGTCGCGTATTAATAACTCTACATATGGGAAAACATGCAGCACCATACTAGCATAGTATTCCGAGTGTGAATTTATGACATCATTTACTAAAGTGAAGAATCAAGTATCTTTACGAGCAGTTAAGTTTTATTAAAATTACGAAGTTAATATTATAAGGTACAGCAATATAGGATATCGTTTCAGTTATCATGCAGTTCTTGCTTTATGCAATAGAAGATAATGAAAGATTCTAGTTTACTTTTAACCAATGCATTCTCAACTTGTTTACAGACTAAATAGTGAAAGGTGATGTATACACGTTATATACTAACCGCATACTTTTACGCTCTACAAATAGATATTCTAAGAAAACTATTTACTGATTATGATATCTAATTAATATCCTTGCCCATGGTATATATGCCCTGAAGCTGTGGGCAATGAATAAATTGAAAATAACTTAATTATCCTGTCATAGGCTTAGGAATTAGCTGGAGAATAGAATGTCTAGTACCGTTATTATATCGCGAATACCAGATCCATGGCTGTTGCTATGCTTGATTGGTAATATTATTCATGTTAACGATATAGCAATTGTTTTTGCCTTTGATGCGGGTATAATTATATTATAACTGACAGACTAGTTGCCATTCCCTAGCTTTTATAATTAATCAAAAAGAATGACTTACTTACTAACTGAGGTACACTCCATAGCGCTGGTACTCCATATTTGATAGGACCTGTATACAAGGGTAAAAATTCTCAAGTGTTAATATGCTTCAAGGTAAATTGAGCAATCATGACGATTGTGCATTTCTTTCAATAAAATGAAAACGTTGAAATTGGTACTGTTATGCTGACAATAATGTTAAATATGTATGGAATGAAATTGAAATTGATCTGTAATTAGCCAGAGGAGATCAATATTCGATAACCGATTTCTATTCAATTTTAGTGTAGGACATGTTTTTGTCAATAGTAGTAACTTATGTCATGGTCAGGAATTTGGCTAATTGAATTAATTCGTTCGGAGCTAAATGGCTCCCCGTAGGCCACTTTATAGCTTTTATTCTGTTTTTTGATCGTTCTGTTAAAACAACAATATCCGGAAATACTAGCTTCATTAGAGATATACTACAGCGTAATCCAACATTGCGGACAATGAAAGCAATTTGTAATGTCTTGGTGAATTGGCTTTAGACTAATTGAACAGAAAGTCATTAATTTTGTTTAATTTTATAATGAAAAGGTCGTAAAGTGATGTTATAACCATTATGCATAAAATAAAATAAATTAACCTTATCATTAAGATGATGTATAGCAAATTGGGGATATAGTAGCAGAAGGCTAAGAATTTTTCATCCCATGGAGATTAAGATACGAATACTATCGCCGTGCTAAAATATTATGCATGTTATAACTTTTATCCTAATTCCAGAATAGATTGAATATTTTTCATCTGCCCTAATCATGCATTTAAAGTCCTTGCTATTATCCATAAATGATATGATTTTCAACTGAATTTGAAAAATTCTTTTATAATCTGCAAAAATTTAGACCTAAGGTCCATTTGGTCAATATTGAAATAGGTTAAACCCCAAACCTTCAATGCAAATATAAATCAGATTTATTTCGTTTCAGGATGAAATGAATTATGAAAATAGCCTAATTACATAATGTATGAGGTAATTTGGTGACAGTGTCACTTAAATGGATCATTTCGGAGGAATATAGGTTATACCATACTGTTTCTTTTTGTCTTTACTGTTTAGTAGCATAATCGTATACAGTAATACAGGATAATATCGTGATTGGAATACTGCTAATGCGGTTCATAAATCTAGCTGTGCATTGGTACTGCAGCTAGAATCGATGTGTTCAGTTTATTAAATACTCATTTAAGTCAATATCGTATTCAATGCTTAGTGTAATTCGTAGCGTAAAATAGAAAGACCTACATGGAAATAAGCTTTGAGAGTGCAAATACGAATTTAATTCTGAACCATTGAGTTAGAAGACCCTGTTTAGAACAATATCTTTCACATATGGCGAACATGTGCAATTGTGAAAGCGGTACTACAATATAGCATAGCGGTTTACTTCTTTAAATGCTTCATAAATGCAGCTTGTAACAATGAACTATGCTACTCGACTACGTAATATTATCCGAAGCAGCTTCTACTATTACTGAAGGACTAGAATTAATGTTAGCGATCCTCCGGAGAAGAGTTTTAAAAATAGCCTTTCAATTAATTTTACAATTTAGTCGTTCTGTTAGGCGCTATAGCGCATGAGAATACTCACAGTAATTTATGAATTGGTTTACACTTAAGAAAGACAGAACCTATTCGATCTGATGTGAATAATAAACGTTAAGAATGTGTTTGCAGCTACTTCTTTTTTAATTTAGTCACGTCTGCCTTCGCTGTAAAACGACGGTGTTTGCAAATATTAATAAGGTAAATTTTAAACTTTACAACCTTTTGCTTTCATCATGGAGTATGGTGTTCGGTATCAAGGGTTGGTAATTGGGTATTCATTGAATAGTATTCCATCTCTCACTCTAGCTTCAATTACTGTGATAACGAAAATGGTAATTTTAAGTGAGTCATTTCTGTCTTCCATAGTAGCTTAGGTCATTATGATACTAAAGATAGGTATCAATTACAGTTATTTCCATCAGCTACAATAGCTTAAGTTACTATGCTATCAGGATGCCAATATTAACTGAATCATTTCTAACTTGCATTGCCGCTTACTATCAATTGCTCTAGTGTCTACGACGGGATGATCAGCTGAGTCACTCTGTCTATCACGACGACTTGGTAACCATTGCTATCATGAGAATCAATTTTGTTATTTCTATTTTCATGATAATTTAAGATGTTATGATATCAACGTTGGCAATATCCACTGAATAATCTCCATCTCTCATGGCATCATCATGGCTTTCAAATGCAATGCTGTCAAAGGAGTCCATATCGATGGAGTTGTTTTCATCTCACATTGTAGCTTTCATTACTATGATATCATAGATGGCAAAATCAATTGAGCCATTTCTATCTTTCATTCTACGGTAGCATCATCGGATACGACGATGACCAAGATGAGAATATCCATGAAGTCATTTCCATCTGTTATTGTAGCCTCCATTGCTATCATACTCGTATCAAAGATAGTAATATCCATAGAGTCATTCTTTCCTATTGACTATTGAAATAGAGTGACAAGGCTTCGCTTCTCTAACTATTACTATATTGAACAAGAGAAATCATGCAAGATACCATGACCTTGTGACAGTACTTGGAATGTACGATGCATTCCAAAGTATTAAAACTATTCCAATAGAAATAGATGAAAATAAATATTAAAATGAAGTGGGAGATGATGATTCTAAAATTACGCAAGGTGCCACACGCTGCATTTTCTAGATGATGCGTGAAATGCTAACGTTCGAGGATAGGAGGAATGACCTATTTTCATTCATTCTATCCATAGCGCGATTTATGCCTAGTAGTGCATTCAGATTGAATTTTTAGAAAACGTGTTTTGTATTTCAGATTGGAGTGGGATCGTCCAAGGTGAACTATCTTCGCATTTCGAAGTGACGAAGAAGGAAGCTGCAAAGGACTGGTATGCAGTCAGCATCTCGTCTAGACTAGATTTCATCGAGTAAAAGACGAGTCCAGTCGTGAGTCGTTGACCAGCTCTCAAACTTTCCTGTACTTAGGATCGAGTTTCTATGGAGTGTCAAGGACGATCTCCGCGGCGATACAGTTACGGCAGTTGAGTCCAGTGCTGGCTACAGTTACTCCGTATCGGCAGAGATGTTGCCAGTATACTGTACTGTAGTGCGGCGCATTACGCCACAAGTATGGTCTAGCCACAACCAATTAACCGGGGAATCCGTCCATCCGGACGCGGTCAGCTCCTGGTCCCGTGATCTTGATTGACTGTACAGTACTTAGTACTGTATACCTTGTTACTGTGCTTCGTATGACATCTTGCGTATTCTATTCCTTGTTTGACAAAGCTGAAGCGGTACAGACCGTACAGACCGTACAGTACACTATTGTGCACTAGAGTCTTAACGTCTCTACTGTACTGTACTGTGCACGACAGCGCAGCCGCCAGTATAAAAGCAAAAGGACAAGCAAGAATGACATCCGTCCGTCTGGACAAGGTCAGCTCCTGGTCCCGTGATCTTGATTGACTGTACTTAGTACTGTAGCGTAGCGAATGAAAATGCTCTACTACAGTACTGTACTGTGCTGTACAGTACTGTACAGTACTGACTTGTGCATACTTAGCTGAAGCGGTGCAGTACACTATTAGCGTCTCTACTGTGCATGACAGCGCAGCCGCCAGTGTACAAGCAAAAGGGCAAGCAAGAATGGCCTTATCACATGATAACACGGTCGTAGACAATAGGCTCAGCAGAAAGAGTATCGTAGATACGACTTGGATGACCCCTTATCGATAGCGATAGATATAGATAGTCTTGGCCCGATACAGGAGAGAGTGTTGCAAAACAACTTGTTTATTGGTAGAAGAAATTGGAAAATGATTCTAATTGAACTGGACTTGATGTTCCATGCGTGTTAATGGACTATATCAGAGCGAGACGAATCTGATGCAATGATCGTCACGACCTTGTTGAGAAAGAAAACGGCTGATGGCAACATGAGTGTACTGTAGTAAACGGAAGATTAATCAGCAGCTTTAGCTTTTACAAATTGAATCCTAAAACCATAATTGACCTATAGCTATCAACTATCCAATAGACGTGTATTATTACCATCAAACAAGTTGAATATTTCACCATGGAACTTGCTATCGTTTGGGTAAGGGATGGAATGAAACAATCGATTTATGATCTTGAATGATTTATTTTTTATTTTTTGTTACAATGAATCACTTGGCTTTCATTTAGAGAGGAAAGATAATATTGCAATAAGTCAATATTTCATGAATGATGGCATACACTGCATAATTATGATGTATTTTCTGATGATGTAATACGTTGATAATTTACTGATAGGTTTTCCTTATCATAGCCAGTGGTGTAATAGTAGGAGGTCTTCTAATTGCGGCAATCGTATATCTAGTCGTTGTCTGCAAAAGGTTTGTAAATTCCATTGAATATGCGTGCGATATATAGCTACCAAATATCACGCTAAATATTAATGTATACATACTCGTATCATGAGAAATGACAATTCGCGCTATACGAAATGGTAGCGCCGATAGGATTATCAGATAGCGCCCAAAAAACAAGGACTGCGTTTTATTTTACGAATACATAGTGAAGATGAATCACTATCGGTAGTGTAATTCACAATAGACGTGAAACAAATCCTTCTGTAGTTTCTTGATGATATTACCAAAGAGAAGGTTTTGAATATCGGGTATCTGTACTACTACATATAGTTGATTATCACTTCCATGATAGATAAAGTGCCTTTTTTATGAAAGCGGTCGCCGTCATGTTACGTAGTCATCGAATACAAACATGCTTGTTAATTGAATGATTCCATATGGCTCGTATGATGTAATCTATCCGGCTGTGTATGATATCAACAAAGGTCCGACCTTGTGGAATCTTAGTTTAGGAATAAAGGCCGGAGACACAACAGATTCATTTGATACTTTCACTTTATCGAAACAACTGCAAAAATCAACTTGTTTAAGATATCAACACACCAATGTACTGTACAGTGTGCATCCTGCAGCTTAGATCGTTTGTTTCGTTGTAGAAACTGTAAATCATGCTTTCCTTACTATACGCAATACAGTGGAGAAAGCAATTGGATAAAGTCAATCGCTAACCTTTGCTATTTGTATCATAAATTTAGAAGAAAGGATCGTATCACTTTTATTGCATCAACCGATGAAACTGTTCGATTTGCTGATAAATTACATAATGATCAGCTTCAAGAGCAAATTAGTAAACAAGGTCATGATTAACTACTTGTAATTTTATATGCTGATTGCTTTATTAAATGTTGGCAAATTTGATTGCACCATAAATAGATGCGGCTCTGCTGAATGCCCAGTTCTATCTGCGCTCCAACACCTCATTTATATTTGTTAAGGAATTAGTCGAAATTGGTGAGTTAAAAAACTTACAGTTGTTTCTGCTAGTACAGTAGAATACTTGACGTAATTTTCCTTGACGTCCAACAACTTTTTCTTAATGCACGGAATTCTAGGCGCTGATATTGATATCTACTGGTACGAAGTACGACACAGAAAATTACAGGGTTCATGCCTTTTAAAGCTATTAAACAAACCCAAACACATAAAGTTTCCTTTTACCTCTGAAACTGCAAATTCCTTGGATGAATTATTCACTTCTTTGAACGTAATGATGCAACTTGTATAGCAATAATGATACTGCAAGGCTGTAATTGATTGCACTTGTTTTCAAAAAGCTTCGATTTATTTTACATCCATTCAGAACTGATTAGGGTATTCCACTTATTAGGCATATAAATTACATGTGCATGCTGTTTAATTAATTATAATTTACTTGATCTCGCTGTAAATTCATTTTTTATCCATTGATATTTATTCATACATTTCATTGACAGCATGATCAATATTTCAATTCAATAAGGACATTAAAGCGTCAATTAATTTAAATCTTTACTCAGCTCAAATTGATCTTCTTTGTTAGCATCCTTATATTTGGCCCACTACCAAATTTGACTTCATGGTGAAGTACAATAAAGTGATTTTAATTCAACCCTTTTCTACTCAAGGTTCCTTAAAAGACGTCATTTATCAAGTATGCATATAGATCAGTTGTTAAATTGATAGTAATTTCTAGCTTCGTACAATTCATGTAAATTAGTTGAATTATATATAGATATCTGATAGCATTTATCGTAAGCACAAAAATACGTAAAATTTATATTGATGCGGCAGTTATAGGTTAATTTTTTTAAGATAAATAACTGTATTGCGGTAGATTCATTTTCTGGTTAGTCTTTAGAATTACGTTGATATTCGGTTGTTCCGTGATATTTCAAAGCTAATTTTTTGCCAAAGATCAAGCAACAAGTAACACTTTGCTGATCCTTAACTGTTCATTACAATTTTTTGTTGCTATAGGTTGATCCACGTAGTACCTGGGGAACTAAATATTGTCGTAAAGGGAAAAAAATATCGACAAACATGATTAAACGATATGGAAGACAGATCTTAGAGGTTTGTTAGATTTTAACAAGCTTAAATCAAGACCTTTATTACTAACGAAAGATTTGATAGTTAGCATGAATACATAGCTACAACCAAAACGATTGCATTGTTATTCAACACACAAAAGTTATAATGGATTGTGATATCTTTAGGCAATATTATACTTGAAAGATAACGGATTTACTGTACATAATAATATTCACTCTGGAAATGTTATGGTAGAAAGAGGAAATTGTCGGTAAGTAATCCATTAATATGTATTAGAGAACGCTTTAGGAGGTACCCTTGTGCCGGTAGATCAGCAGCAATACCAATTAAACCTTGAATAAAGCTAAATAATTCCATTGTAGGCTGCTGGGCTACCAGGATTTCTTATTGCGTAGAAAAGCCCGTAACCACTCTCTGATTAGCCAATATGCTAAAAATAAATCGGAGATTTATGATGTATTACTTTTTGGTAAGGAAATGAGAACTGGCTTTATTTTTTAAATCCAACTTTAAGGGCAAATGAATTGGCTTATATCGATATTCATACCTATATTTTCAGGTCATATGCTATATGAAATGATATTTGGCTATGAATTACAGACAGGAATGCCTTCTGTAAAAGATCTTCAAAGATGCAAGAATGAAGAAAAATCGAATGTAAATAAATATGGATTCGATTTTGATTTAAATTTATAGACATATTCACATATTGTGAAATTCACACTTTGTTATAAATATAAGGATTATAATAATGGTTTTACATTACAAATTTATATAGATACTAGAATTCACCTTTGGCTTAAACAGTGGAAATATACCATCATTTCAGAAGGTGCTGAGATGGAATATGCGTATTTAGAATATATATAATCTTTCTTCAAATGATTTGCGTTATAACACAAGATTTATTTTTTATTTTTTTTTAAGTAATTTCTTTTATTTTAGCATAAAATGATTTGATGTAAATAAGCAATAAGTAACGTTACGACTCCTATTTCAATTTATTCAGTTGGTTACACATACATTTTTTGCTGATGTTGAACTTGAAGAATTAAAACAACGTTACGGACAGGTAAGTCATAGTATGATCCTTTCAATAACCGTGTTTATAAATGAATTAATTGGTTAACGTAAATTGTTGTCGAAGTCGTAGAACACTATATGTAGAGCGACTCGTATTTCAGTAGACATGTATATTATATTATCGAAATAGCAATGAGAATTTGTTTTCACAAATCTTTTGCACAGGTTGATATCAAAGAAGATGCACGAATGATACTAAATCTTGTTAATCGCAGGAGGAGCTCAAAAGGAAGGTAAATTCGAATTACAATTGAAATTTGTAGTCTTTTAAATAACTTGATAGGTACCCTGATGTAGGATCAATTGATCCTAGCATTGCAATATGACTAATATCTGTATCGTTCGTTACTATTTGTAAGGGCTCAACCTGCAGTACATACAACTATCAGCAATCCTGGCTTAAGCTCTCTTGTCGAAGATGACACAATATCTTCTATGACCTCAGAGTGAGTAGATATATCATTCTAAATGTTTTATGCATTAAATTACCATAGCTACAAAGGAAGTTTACGATATGACGCTTTAATCGCAGGGTTGAAACTGTTTCACAACGATCACAGCCAGAACCTGCTCCGGACCCAAGGGCAGATCTCATGGCTAGCATTGCCGCAAGAGTTAGGAGTATGGCTGCTTCACCTTCTAGCCCAACAGCGTCATCGCCTGTATCAGCGGCTACTCCATTAAATTTTTCACAACCTCAGGAAACTTCGTCAATGGTGACAACGCCAATAGCTTCCCCGCTACTTCCAACAATACCCAAATTACATAAATCGACTACACCAGTAGCTCCTCCATTGCCACCTCAAGCACCAAAAGCCCCCAAATCGACTATACCAATAGCTCCTCCGATGCCTCCTCCGGCACCTAAATTACCAAATGTTGAATATAAATCGACTCCTCGTCCAAAGTCGGCAGGAAAAGATACCATGGCTCTTCTTAAAGATATTCGCAAAGGCTCAAAGTTAAGGAAAGCCGTTACCAACGATCGAAGTGCTCCAAAAATCTAATTGTTATTACCACCGTTATTCGATTGCTGTAGATGGGAATTACAGTTGAATTATTGTTATGCACGTCAATGACGGCACAATTTTAAAGCCAATGGTACAGAAATTATCTAATTGTGCGGTACGAAAATCTCGTTAGTTTGCACTATATCCATCTAGTATCATGCTAATGTATAATATAGAAATTATAATAGAGTTAGTAATTGCAACCTGATGAAATATTCTAATAATGGAAAAGTGAAAGCTCTCTTCGTGTGATGACTCGTCAAATTATTTATTCTGATTGTACGGAAGTCTACATGTGTTTAAGGTAGTTTAGCAGCTGGCAATGGCATTGTAATTATAAGGCAAAATTTGTCGCTAATTATCAATTTGAAATGTGAAACATCAGATGTGTGAAAATAACATTTATTAACTGAATTATAGGATAGCTTTAGATGATTTGCTGTTTCTACTGTAGTAAATGATTTCTAGGCTATTTTGACGTAAATATACGCTTATACATGTAGAATTAATAAGATGAATCGGGCAATATTATTGAATGTTCGAATGTAATGTCCAATTGCCCGTTGATACAACAATTTTTGATGTTTTCTTGTATCTAGTAGATTTTATATGGAAAATTGTGTAAATAAATTCTCTGAATAATTGATCAATCTTGCACACCTGGTAATTGTTTTAACATCTTGCACTCATCAATATATAGACCCGCAGTGTCCATAAATTGCGTACTACGTCTATAAGAATAAGTTATCTTCTTCATCTATCATAGTTTATGTATACTGTTTTAGTCATGGCAACGGAGTCCTCATTTCTATCTTATTTAGTAGGGAAGGCTGCTAATTGTAATCGGTATATAATTGTTAGTGAGTTTAACTTTGAAGGTGGAATCTTTGTTGCTACTGTATTGAATGATAGCTACCCTTCATATCCAGCAATAATACATTTGCAGTATTTACAGATTTAAAAAATTGGGGATAATTTCAATCCTTTTTTGGGGCGCATACATGGTGCTAACGTGTAGATTTTGGAATCTGTCAAAGATTGCTATACTGTACTGTACGTTGGCTAAGAGTTTGGAATAAATGAGTTACTATACAGACTCGGTATTTATACTGGAAACTTCGGGACAGTGGACAATAATATGTTTCTCCATTTTATAGCTGTCGTATAGACAACAATGGACTAAAATTTCTGTTGAAGATGCATTTAACTTGCATGAATGGAGCTCTCAATTGTTCCCATTCTACAGCAATATACCCCGTTTGCATAAGCTTTGACTTGAAGGTCAATAAGATGCAGTAATGATGGAAGATTTCGACTATAGACTATTGACCTTGCTACTGTTGCTATAATAGCATTGAAATGCTAAAAAACAGTAGGTTTGCCAATGTTTTTATAGGCTAAAAAGGATAAAACCTCAACCTGTGTTCAAATTTGCCCAAGACTGTCTCCCCTATTGGATGATATTGATGTGGACTAGCTGCTTCTTTTTCAATCATGATTTATTGAACGGTTCCAAGCTACGTCTAGACAGTGATGGGTGGTTTTCTACCTACTGACAGAATTCAGTAATACAACTTGTATTGGTAACTGATAGTTTACTGTCGAATTAACCTGTAAATAATTTATATAGTAGGGTTTGATCGCCTAAATGAATTCATTAAATAAGAATGACTTGATTGTTGCTGCGCCATTGAAATCCGATCAGGTCTAAGGTGCGTTGTCTCAAGGTGCTCGAAGAAACGCTGCTATTCTACAGTACTCGGTACTGTACTACCACAGTGGCCATGTGCAATGCGCATGCCTTGTAGTGGATGACCTGGCGACACTGTACTGTACGTAATGTACAGTAGATGGTTGTAGTTGGGCATCCTACAGTATACTGTGTACAGTACACACATACTGGAGAAGTGGGCATTTGATAGAGAGACTGTAGAAGTTGTTCAGATACGTATGAATTTCATCAAGAGACTGTAGCGTAGAAGTTCTCGTAAGGCCCCCTTGCAAGTCTCACTGCAGCCAAAGGGGAGCAACTCGAAGCGCTGACCTGAGAGACCTAGAGAGCAAGTCCAGTCTCCCGGTGGTTGTATCGTTGGTGGGTGAGACGTCACATTTGCGTCAACCGTGCCCGTACCCTGACACTCCATACAGTACGTACAGCAAACTAGGCTGAGGTCTGACTTCAACCTGGCCTGACTGCCTTGACTCTGGTCACATTAGTAAGACAGTGCCAGTGCACGATGTGCGCACGCCATTTATGACGACCTCCATCTCCTTTTTCCATTCCTTGGTTTATTTAATTGGAATCTATATCTCAGCTGGTATTTATTGGATTATTACTCATCCATTGACATCCTTGTTAGGTCTGGTCTTGTTTTTGATTATATGGAAACTTGGAAATTGGTTGACAGAACCCAATTGGAACATGATAGGCAAAAAATTTGACGGTATGTAGGCTGCCAATGATTGATTGATTCATGCGACGCTAGTTATCGGACTTACTGATCCATGGAGATGGAGTAGAGAGATCGATCAATAATTTCAATGCCAAAGAGAAACTCTCAATCCTCTCTATGTTTCGATGAATCACGGACTATTGCCTTAGTTTGATTGATTTGAGTAATAAAATTGCTTTAGGTAGAGTTTTTACATCGACATGAAAGGATCATTTCTAGCAGGTTCATGCTGAGTATTCTGTCTACACAAAATTTTGTACGCATTCACTGTCTTTTGTCAACTTCAATGGCAAAAGTCTTGCCAATAGTAAACATTGCAGCTACAGACTGTATCATCTTCTCAACCATCGTAGATTACACGCGATAATGAGAAATCATGCTATCAGTATTGAATAGTATGGATCGAGTTGATAAAAGGAAAGTAGCCATGGATAGCCAGGGATAAGCAGACTGCAATACTGTACTGTACTCTAGACCTAGAATAGTACTGCAGTCGTCACGTATGGAGGCTAGACGTTCATCTTGATCAATTCGCTTATTGTCACGTATAGAGCTTAAACAACCTCCAAGTGTTGTCATGAGGTTATCAATTGCTTCGCTCTTACAGTCAAATGGTTTCCTTCAGCATTAGATAGGGTGTTATTGATCCATTAATAAATACTTTCAAGGTGCTGCATGCCAATGGGAATGTAATATCAACTTAAAAACTTGGATTGGATTATTGTTTGTATAAGCTTATGTATCTTTTTTTTGTACTTCGTCTTCTATAGTCCAAGTAGACGAAGACTGGCAGCAAGACCAAAATCAGATTGTCCTATTATTCAAATTTGGCAAGATAGCTGAAGAGATTTCTAGAATTTTACTCGGTTTTGATGAAAAAGAAATTATTTTCTATACGGAAGGTTTGTCCATATAGATGAGAGTTGCATATTTTGCATGACTACATTGCATTGCAGCGTCAAATAGACGTAGTTTTATAAGCTTTTCAGCGAGAATTCAATAAATGATGGCTTTCATACTTTAATGCAGTTGACCATTAATTTGTTAATTAATCAATTAATCATTATACAACCTAGAATGATATTATTACACTTAATTAACTTTCTTTTCCCTTCATCGATGCTATTGTAATAGATAAATTCACCTTAAAGAAATTCAAATTATACGATTCTATCCGACCGAAAGAATTTGATACGGATTGGGATGGTGATCGATTAAAGGTCACCTTAACCAAGACCTATTTTAACTACTCTTGGATCAAGCTATTGGTATGTTAATGCAGTAAACGGAGTGATTTCACGTGTAGCAATACAATGACTTTGTTAATAATTAAATATTAAAGATGAAATATGAACCTGAAAATTAAATTACATGTATTTACTTTTCCTTATGTGGAAACTTAGTCTGTTGAAAATGAAAGAAGCAATGCAGTTCTGTTCAATGGCGATGCAAAAGGTATGATATTAAATATTACCAAGTCCATTTGATAACGTAGGATTAAAGCATTTCTTATGTATATATACAATGGTATACGTATACGCCGATGTGCATAAAGATATAAATAGGGGGATCTACATGATACCCTAGAATAAAGTTCGTTGCGATAGTATATCAGATTTGATAAATATGCTAATCTATGTTACGCATTATAAATTTTAAACCTAGAAAAAAATATTACTCTAAGTTATCTATCGCACGATTGGAAGGATTCTAATGTAAGCCTATGATGATATCTTGGTAGTTATACTTATTTATTTAGGGCTGGTTCAGATAATTGCTTGTTGTATCTATTTGCAGGAGGATCTTGAAATGTCGATCACTGTTTTTATCAAGAATCTGATTAAAAAGGATCTTGATATTGACTTTGGACTACGAAATTTACGAGTCAAGTTTCGAACGCGGTATAAATATTTGATCGTAAATTTACTACAGTAAAGCAGTTACCATACACCTCTACTTCATCCTACTAACCTTAAAATTAATTAAGCTTGGACTCGTAGTTGATTCAACAATACTAATTTTTAATCATTGATATCACAATATAGAGATAATGCCTTCTTATCGCAGCATCCTAACAGTTCAGAGACCACTACTTTTATATGGGAAATTTACCTATGGTAAAACACTCTTATACAAATACTTTCAAGGCAACGCTTAGTTTCCTGCTGGTAGTTCGTATTCTAGCCCTCGTCATTAAAGGGAATCGTGTATTATTAATTGTTGTAGTCATACCATTTTACCGAGCAAATCTTCTTACTCTCCTTTGGACGATGGTATTCAGATCATAATGCATAAGGAAGTGGCTGGTTTATGGCATAATCTGGAACAGGCTCTTTACGGTATTGATGGCGGAGCTGTCGATTGCTGCGTATCTTTTAAATATACAGTGTCAATCCTGGGCATGGATTTCTGATGATGCAAATTTATATTTTATTTTAAATCCAACAGATAGAAGTATTAGTAAAGGCCAGCCTATTTTCGCGTCAATTGATATACCATTGCAAATATTAAGAAATTCGCAATTAGGAGACTACGATGATGTACGTTAATTAATTAAAATCTATGAATTTCGTAATTTATCTGGAGTTAAGACTTACCAGAAACTCTCTTCAAACACTAACCAGTATTAAAATTATAATATTTAGATTCATAAATGTATTTCACGATCTTTTAGCATTATAATGATTAGTACTGGTACTTATTTACCGATCATTAAAAAATTTAATAATAGGCTGTAAACGACTTAAAAATTGTCCGAGATGGCATGACCGGGCTGAATAACCTTGGAAATACTTGCTTTATGAATAGTATTTTGCAATGCATGTCAAACACTCGCCCTCTTCGAGATTTTTTCTTGGGTAGGTTAAGCGATCAATTCATCTTTAATTAGTTATAAATACGTGCATATTGCAAGAAGTCATTCATAATTCATTATTTCGGCATGATCGTGTTTCTGAACTGATTTATTAATTTAGAATGTGATCTCAGAAACGAAATCAATTATGATAATCCATTGGGTAGTAAAGGTGCAATTGTGGCTGCATTTGCTGTCCTGATAAGGACTCTATGGTGTGGAAAATACCATAGTTATTCTCCTAGCAAGTTAAAGGTTACTATATTAGTTGGCTAATAATTGGATATTGTAAACATGTTTCATTCAAGATATTTTATCGATCTATTCATATAGTCCTTAGTTGCTGCTAAAGCTACCCAATTTATGGGTTACGCTCAGCAAGATGCGCAAGAGTTTATGGCTTACTTGTTGGACGGACTTCATGAGGTCACTTAATTGCCAATGATATTCAACCTAATGCAAGTGTCTAAATATCCTAACTAAGCGTAATGTGTCAATAATGCTATCCGCTCTATAGGATCTTAACCGTGTAAGAAATAAACCCCTTACGCAAGTAGTTGAGGGTGCTGGGAGACCAGATGAAGTAAGATGAAGTTAGTTATCTATTGTCTTATCTGTAAAATTAAGTAATTATTCTATTTTCAATACTTTGCAGGAAGTAGCAAATGAAGCCTGGATGGTACATCGGAAACGGAATGATTCGTTAATTGTGGACTACTTTTTTGGCCAGTTCAAATCTGTTTTGATTTGTCCTGAATGTGATAAGGTTATACTTATACCTTCCATCGTCTAACTGATATTGAACCTGATTAGTTTATGTTTTATTTAATTTTAACTAAGGAAATATTTATGCATATTATTGAGTTGGAATTGTTTTCACTTTTTACCATAGAAATCAACTACTTTTGATCCGTTTATGGTCCTACCATTACCAATTCCCGCTGTAAAAGTTCCTATCAAAGTTATTCCTGTGATAAATAATTTTCCAGGAACTGGTATTCAGGTAATGCTATTGATTAGAAGAATATTATTAAAATTCAAATATTCCATGTCTAAGTTATCGTTTTATTGTTATACGCATAAATTGTAGAAGACATTTATGGTCGAAAAGGGAGCTACTGTTAGGTCATTAAAAGTTGAAATATCGCTTTGGATTAAGGATATTCATCCTAACGACGTTAGTAATTTATTATTAAATTATTACCAACTAACTAAATCAACTTGTGCTGAGGATTACATAATGTGTATCAATAACACTTATGTCTTACAAAATTATGTATCATAGAATATTTACGATAGAACGTTTGGTTAATTTATTTTGCTGCTTGTAGTTTGTATTAATAGGAATATACGCTGATGATCGATGTAAGCTGCTTACAGATAAAGACCAACTAAGTTACATGACCAGATATGATGTGCTCTATGCGTAAGTTTATACAATTTAATGAATTTGTTACTTTCAATTTTTTCACGGATTATTAATTATCGACTTCATGTAGATGTGACTGTCGTAGCGACTCACCAGTAGGTAAAGAGGAAAATGTTATAAAGATACCTTTAATTCAGGTAAGGAGATCAATACGAATATGTATTATTGAGGCAAATTCGTTATGAGTTTATTCGTTAAGGTTAAATAATCAATTTTCTTTGCAGAGAGTTCTTCGCCCTCCTAGTGTTCACAAATGTAACGCCTGTTATAAAGATGAAAGCAATGGCAATTTGAAAAGATGTAGCAAATGTGAATCAGTGGCTTATTGTGATCTGTACGTTATGATATGAAAGGAATGATTCAATTAATGGCAATGATAAGATATTAATAACATTTTTCCATGGTTTAGTGAGTGCCAACGTAAAGATTGGGAATTTCACAAACGTAATTGTGCAAGAACTCCAACAGTAATTGGTCTTCCAGCAATACTGGCAATACCTGAAACACAGTTATCACTACCGAACTTGCTAAATGAAGCTTTCAAAGTGGGAATGTAAGTGAAGTTAAATTCCATTTAGCAGCAAATGTAATGGTATCGAAGTGAAGATGTCGTGAATGAAGCAAATTTTATTCTTGCAATAAATCTACTGTAATTTAAATTTTTTATCAATCTTCTTGTTATAGAAAATCGGTTACTGTTTATAAGGATGATGTCGAGATGACAACGTATTCAGCGGATGAAATGGATATAAAGTGCCCAGGTAGATACACGTAATCAGTTCAATTTGATGATAGCATTATGTTGCTGCTGTATATAGCAATAGCTTTAGTAATATGAGAAATTTCTATTTCTTTACATGAAGAATCAGCACCATTTACTTTAGTCCCGGCACCTATCTTCCGATTAAGTGCTAAGGATGTTGATTTTTACAAAGAGAATGGTTAGTACTCAAAATTAATGTGACTATGCCATTATTAGGTAATGAAGGTGTTTTTAGCGAATGGAGGATATTGATAAAATTTTGTACATAGGTGACGTCAACATCGAAGATATCGCACAATTTTACTTGGATTGGAACAATTCGCATAATCAAATACGCATTGAAAATCGTTCTGCGATTTCTTCTGTAAGTTATTTAAAATTATACTAACGGTAAATCATGGCTAAATCTAATCGAAATAATACTATTAATAGGACTATGAAGAAGGTATTGGTGAGACTACTCAACCTTAATATCTAATATTGATTGGATATACAATAACAGAAAAAATTTACCATTACAATCTATTTGTATTGTTGTAGAGTTCGATAAGACGACAATGCTATATGATTGCTTAAAGTTGTTTACAGTACCGGAAATTCTATTACCAGAGGAAGCTTGGTAACTTGTAAATTTTGTTGCTGACTTTATAGTTTGGTGTGGGGCTGGCTGACACAAATATTTTATGCATTTTTCATGTTGCATGGGTTAAAGGTATTGTCCAGCTTGTAAGGAACATCGAGAAGCTCGAAAGCAACTTTCACTCTGGCGCTTGCCGTCTATTCTAATAATTCAGCTGAAACGATTTTCTTTTAGAAGCTTCATGTTTCGCGATAAAGTTACGACATTTATCGACTTTCCAGAAGAGTTCGTATATACAAATTATAATCTCTGATAACAATGATTTTTTAATCATAAATTATTGGTACTTTTATTAATCGTTCGTTTGTTGCAGTGGCTTGGATTTACGAGACTTTATATCCGATTCTGCATCGACCAATAGCAATGAATCATATATATACGATTTATATGCTGTTGTAAATCATTATGGTGGATTGATGGGTGGTCATTATACAGCTTTCGCTAGATTCCCTCTAGGAAAGAATGGAGAAAATTTCTCTAGTAAGTAGTACTTAACAAATAATTACGGTTTTAGTAAGACATTTTGTGAACTTATATATTTTTTCAACATTTCATAGAATGGAGATTATTTGACGACAGCAAGGTATCATTTGCATCTAGCAATATAGTCACATCAAGTGCATACTTGTTGTTTTATCAGAAACGTGAAAAACCATCATAATAGTGTATAAATATGATTATGGCTACAATTAATGATAGATTGGTTATAAATACTCTACTATAGGATATGTATAATTATTGTATTCATGTTAGTGCTCTCTGTATACGGCGATACTGCAATGTGATTGGCGATTAATTTTATTAAATGCTAATGGTTCTGATTTCCTTCGATTTTGTTGCAATTTAGAACAGTAGAATGTTTTAATATCATTTACTACTAACAGCATTCCTGGCGTAAATTTATTGCTGTACTACAGTTACACTATGTTGCAAATTCAATATGATTTCCTGATGACTCTATCATAATATCTTTGGTTGGAAGTTAATTCCTTATAATAGATTTGTATTCTTGTTTGTATATGTGTACATATAGAGACAGTATATCTCATATATATTGATATATTCGATATGAAAGCTTTGACAATAGAATAAGTTGATATCACCGTGGTAGATCACCCAAAGCTTATTTTGCTTCGATTGGCTTAAAATAGTGTAACGGTTTTTATGTAAGCTGTTATTGACTTCAATATGCCTTAATAAAGATGACCATTGTAAGTAGAAAATGGTGGGTTAGTTTGAAAACAAGCTGCGAATTTTATCTTATTTTCAACTAATGAATACAATGAGCGTAATTACATAGTGAAGAGCTATATATATCATTGAGGTAACGCATGGGCTGACCATAATTCGAGATCTTTATACTTCCAAAACACAAATGAGCCGTGATATAACAGTTGTGATTAATAATTTTTACAGTTAATCATCACTATCAAGTTGGAAGTATACTGAATTGCTGATTAATTAAATATATCGATCAATGTCACTGCTACCATTTTTTAAATTAAACTAACAATAAATTAAATATACTTGCTCGTAACGTAACGTTATTATTTCTAATGGGTAACAGCAGCAATGCACCAATAAAATAAATAAGAATTTACAAATAATTACACAATATAAGTGATGCTATTTGGTGATTAAGTATTGATGGAAAAAAAACAAAAATAAATAAAACTATTGCCTTCGTTGTAAGGATGGGAAAGGTAGACAACATCGATCATGAAAATTACAAGTACACATATTATAATAATTGATTACAATATATAGTAATATAGGTAATTTAGAATGCCTAGTTAGTAAACGTATGAAACGGGTAAGAATTTATTGATCAATAATGTAATTAGTGTGGTCTAAAAAACCATAGTGAAATTTTTTCGTTAAATAGCAGAATTTGAAATGACGTATGTTGGTGATTGATTAGAAGTTATATAATCAGCTTCTGATGTGCCGTCGTCATAAATTACAGTATGCGATGCAACACGTAATTTAACGATGCCAACTCCAAAAGCTGTTCCCTATGATTCAAGAAAGAGATTTTAAATAAGGAATCACTTTCAATAGTTTAATGAGGTAAAAGGAAATGATACGATAGCATAATGGTTATCAGAACACTGCATGTTGAAGTGTAAATATCGTGAAGTAGATGTCTATAGGTGCTAGATAGAGTAATGCAAATTAAAAATTTTTTTCCATCCAAAATATTTCATTGGTCCAGTACTTTCTTAGTCTTATTAATACTACTTACCCAGGATAAAATACAAAGAAAGCTAAAAGCAAGCCCAGCTTTGACATTATCGATTACATAACCCGCTAGCAAAGTCCTATCGGATTCCGACCATCTACTAATTAGGTACCAAAAACCAATAAACCATAATAAGACAAAGACAAAGTCTACAATGATATCGATCACCAGTAATTTTCTCTCCATATTAAAGTCTTGTAATCGTCCAAGGTAGATATCAAAGTACAGAAATAGTATTACGGCTAGGATGGCTACAACACTTAATCCAAATTCGTAGTTGCATGTATTGGAATCGACATTACTAATTGGGCAGTCTCCATGGTTGGCTGCCTTAGCAGTTGCCACACAACCAATCACAACCAGTGAAAATACCTAAATAAAATAAGAATAGAACAGAAATATACAATCTTTGTTAGGGTTATGGTGAATGTACAAATGCTAACTAGTTAATCAAAATACGAGCTGGTTGGTAAATACTATACTAATCTGATATCTATTCCCGATAGTCTTTAATGACAGTGTGTGCCTTAAAAAACTGCAAGTATAAAATTTCAGTTATACCATTATGCAGAATTAAAATCAGGAGATGTTTTAAAGTCTTGGAAAAACTCCAAATATGAATCGCCTAGTAGTCAGATTTTGATAGAACGGTGTTAGCATTGATCTACAGTATCAACTTTGTAAAGTCCTTCCTATAAGCAACATAAAGAAGCTTAATTTTGTAGTGTAAATTACGTAATTGTAGGATAACAATTTCTAGTTGAGAGTAGCAATAAGCGGTAAGGTTGCGTAGAATTGGAGGATTACAAATCTTGACCGATCAGACATAAAGAAAGGAAACACACTCAGTTTGATGGCCATAATTATGATTTAAAATATCATAGCAATCAGTATAAATTCGACGGGTTATTAGATGTTACTACAAATGATCATCTAGTAGTCCAGTGAATAAATGATACCCTTCCTCATAATTGCTATACATCACGGTTTCTCTCATAACTTTGTTAAAGTAATGTCGTAGCAGATCAGTAGACTAGCAATCGACTAGTTTCATATCTATCCTACAAGTCGGAAAGGAAAAGATCATACTGAAGGTGATGGGATAATGGATCCAAAAAATTTGAAAAAATTACTTTCATTATAGTTTGATAGATACTGTAAGTTAACTGTGGCTACTATTCCTTCACTTTTCCATCATTTTGACAGAATAATATTGTTTCGATGCAGTAGGATGAAATCGCCATTAACTGATTTGATATTTACCCTAATGATGAGGGAAGATATACTGTAGATGTTATTGGGCTAATCAAGCTAGAAAATTTTGCTCAATGATGTCTAATAAATAATAAAGGAAAACATGTGTTCACCATTGCTATTAATTACTCATTTTCTTATAGATTTGATAAAATGATATTATTTCAGTTCGATTGGATAATAGCACCGTTGTCTAATTTCATATTGATCCTGACATTGGAGAGGGCATTGAAGTTGAAGATATTAATTAGAATGAGAATTTTCTAAAATGACAGTACCATCATATCAATATTTTGATACTACTTGCATAATTTACATGGATTGTTGTAAAATTAAATCATTTCAATCTACTGGCATCGTGTAAGAACTGACCAAGTTCACATCTCTCGCGGAAGTTGCAAATGGCGTGGATGTTGTTAGAACTGATCAGAGTATCGATATATCAACGAATATATGCTATCCAATGAAATATTGTGTCGAAGGGTTGACTAAGTCTATGAATCATTTAGTGCCACATCTCTTGGACGAAATGGCATGGCTTCCAATTTGAAAAGTACAGTATAAATAGCTATGACTTACCAGACAAACAATTCGACAGGTAACTTGTGGCTTCTTAGCGTACCAACTTAAACGAAAAGGTCTGATCGCTTGATCCCGGAAACAATTCATCATCAAGGATCCAATCAATGTGAAGGATGCTTCAACACCGATCTGCGATTTCAGTAACTGTGTTTACCTTCAAGACTTGTCACCTAATGTCCAACTACTTGGCTACCTTTACTCGCTCAAACTTATACCGTATACTGCAGTGTCTCCTCACTAATTCTATAATATTGAATCCAAATGGTCTGGAGATACGATATCCGTTGAGCGAAAACGATGACGTCGTGGAGATGTTCTGTTCTTATGTTCCCAATTAGATTTAGTTTTAATGGGAGATAATAGAATCTAAATAATCATAAAAACAAGAACAGATAATATCTGATTATATATCGATTAACTATCTCGGAATCTTTTGTACAGTTATTTAATGAATTCTAAAATTTAGAAAGCTAAACAATGACCCTAGGGATTGGATTGCAGGCTTGGCAAAACGATGCCGTTGTGTAGTTATTCCTATTTTATCGATAAAAACAGTCCTATGGTTAGATAAGAGGGCAAATTGGGTGAAAATGATGGGGAAAATTTCGATATTGCTCATGGAGAAAATTAGTCATAGCGATTTGCTAACGTGATATACTGTATAACGATAACCAACAATCTTAGATAACCTTCTATTACTATCAAGAAGAATTCTCTCATTTCATATTACTATTGAAGGGAAACACGGAAGAGATTGGGTTGCTATAGATGTAAAACGATCAATAATGCTATAGTAAACATTTCTCTATAGCCATTTAATTTCAAATCAGTCCTAGAGTAGAAATAATTAAGAAGAACACAATAACGCTATTGGATATGATTACCAATGCGGTGAGGACGACTTGCTATCTAATGTTCTACAAAATTAGGCAAGTCGTTGGCTTGCAGTCTGGTCAGAAACGATCAAGGATGACATTATGAAGATTATTGATATTCTATGTTTCAAATCACTTCTGGAGCAGTTGGATAACCCGATAATAATAATAATAAAAAAATAGCCGAACTCACAACAACAACCACAATATTGTCGTTACCTTTTAATGATGACTACTACGGCCAGAGCTAGCTTCAGCAAGGAGTAGGATGCGATTGACTACGGGTTATGCAGATGTCTAGGATGAAGTGGAGAGTTCTACTAGGCAAGAGTTCTTGGATCTAGTCGCATCAGAGCGGAATCGATTGGATTTGGTTGTTGAATGCACACTGCGTGTATAATTAATCACTTGTTAAGTTAGTTAGCACCTTACCCTTATTTATCGTCAACAGATTTGATTGATTAGAACAGTGCTAGTCCTACTGGCTAGTGCATGAGGGAAAATACTCTACGAACTGCTGTACAAAGCAGCCAAATCAAGTTGCAGTCTTGCTAGCAAACTGTTTTGTAGAAATGAATACGTGATCATACCTAGTACCAAGGACTACTGGATATTAGGCCTCGGCACAATGGATAATTACTGTATCGAGGAGTTCATGCCATAGTAGAGCATAGGGCATTGGGCTACCATGACTACAAGTGTATTTTGAACAGCAGTAGTCCATGAGAATATAGAAAGTTATACAGTGTACTATGGATAAGGATAAGCCACTATATGACATTGCATATAGTATGCTTTATGTCCTATAGGAAGCTTTTAATGGCAAAACATTGTAGTTTGTTGAGGAAATTGGAGATACTGGCTGGCATACTAGTGGATGGATGAAAGGAGTGCAAAATTGTGCACAGTGCTAACGGTAGCAGGCATGAAATGTTTCCTTAGACGATGTATACGAGCATATATCCAATGCAGAAGAGTTCGATAGCATGGTATTTCTAAATATTATAGCCGATGCTTTAAATTAGTCTACTATGGAAAGGAGAGGAGAGGATCATTGATAGCCAGAATGGGCATGCTGATCCATCCACGATGGATCAATGTAAAGTAGTCTAGAGAAGCAAGTGCAGTATAGGCAATGAATGATTTCCTTGCACAGTAGCTCATAATATGCAAAGTTGGATATTCCCATTTCAAAATACTGGCCAGCTACGTTAGCTTGCTAACTGCAGGTAGAGGTATGAAACACTTCCGTAGACAGAGGTCACTGAATTGTAGATAATCGAACACGCTTTTCCTGGTTTAACCCTATATCTTGAACCCTAGATTCTTGACACTTGACCTTTGCTTACCTACAAAGAGATAAACACCAATCAAGCCTTAGATAACATTGTATACAAAAACTCCTCCAGCCGGCATCCTTGATTAGAGTCTGACTGATATCCAATTTCTTCTCTGGCATTTTTGATAGGGTTGCGTCGCTCATTTTTATGATAATTTTGTATTAGCCAATGTTATCGAGCTTAGGCTAACATTATCGATAGAATTATTGCAAGAGAGAGAGTGTAGAAATCAAGATCGATCCACGACATGATCGTATTACAAGCCATTAAATCTATTTCTCCATCATCCGTTTGTAAACAATTATTGGGGTATACTTCATCGATAAAATGTTTATCTAATCATGGCCGATTATATCAGCGATATTGGATAACCAGTTGTAGGCTACAAACAACATCAGTCGAGATTAATGAAAGTGTTAAACCTTACGAGGACATTCCTCAACCTAAACGTCTTCCTCTTATTGGTACTGCTCTAGATTATTTTCGCAATGGGCGTGAAGGATTAAAGTATATCTATAAAATCAATCGTCAACGATTTGAAGAGCTTGGGCCAATCTATCGTGAAGCTTTATTTGGCATCGATTTAGTTTATGTTTCCAAGCCTCAAGACGTCGCGGCAGTCTTTCGTAGTGAAGGCAAATATCCTGAAAGACCGTTAAATATATTTCAAAAATTAATTGATTATCGTTCACATCGCAAGATGCCTCTTGGCGTATTATTAGGGTAGGTCAGTAAAACGAACGAATAAAAATATAATGCAGATATAAATTACATTTCTATCGATAAAGACACTGGAATTATTTTAACTTGAAGAAGATAGTGAAAATTTCCGTCAATTTCTTTGTATCGCATAATATTTTCAACATAAATTGGACAATAATAGCATAAGAATTAACCCTTACTCGTACAATCGGACATTTCATCTTTATAAACAAAATATAAAGTAGAGAAAATGGCAATCATCTATCGTTCGTAATAGTTATCGTTGCCATATTTTCAGCTACGCCTTACAATTATACAGCAATACAAAAACTACTTCAGCATGCTATAATCTCAAAATATTCTTTCTATCTTTAACACAATTTTAAAACTTTCATATCCGCGTAGCACATTAACAAGTGTAAAACCACCCGGTCCCATATTGTTGTTGTAAATAAGTAAAAAAAATTTTTAACTTTTGTCATACTAGGATGTTAAATACATTAAATAGATTTCAATCCAAAGAAATATTATTTTCGATAAAATTAATCGTTTTGCCAGATGAAAGTTATCTGCTAATAGTCTAGCAAGATATTTCAATCTGATCTTATATCTTGCGTATAGTGGGGACGAAGCATGGCGACGAGCCAGAAGTGTTATGGATAAGAAAATGATGAGACCAAAAGAAGTGTTAGCATATACTGAACGAGTCGATGGAGTCTCACAAGACTATGTCAAGAAATTACTTCGTCTCAGAGGCGAAAATGGTATCGTTCATGATATTGAAAATGAAATGTTTAAATGGTCCATGGAATGTAAGTTACACTTTATGGCGGTACATCATGCAAAATGCGACTAGATTATTAACTGAGGCAAAATATAAAGTAATCATTACATTACTAATGCATACTTGAGCTTACAATAAGTACTAAGTAGATATGTGTAATAGGCGAATTAACTATAATTGATGGTTGAAAACTGAAGTAAACTAAAAGACGATTAGTTTATTTATAAACGACGATATAATTTATCATAGTATGATAGTAATTCGATCATTGATAAGAATTTTATCTGTCTTATCCTATTTATATAGCTATAGCAACAGTACTATTCGAAAAGCGATTAGGAATGTTTAACGATCCAGTTGATCCAGATGCTGAATATTTCTACCAATCTTTGGCCAAAATGTTTACAAGCTGTCATTCATTAACCTTTGCACCGTACAACATTTTTAAAAAGAAGCAATGGTGGAATGAATTTTTACTTTATAGCGATCGAATTTTCAATTACGGAAGCCAAGTTATTAATCAAAAATTGCAAGAAATTAATAATAAAGCCAAAGAGAATAAGGACGTACAAGATTCTGAGGAAACGGAATTCTTAGCTTATATTTTAAATACCAAAAAATTAAGCTTAAACGAAATTAATGCTAACATGATGGACTTGTTTATAGCTGGTGTTGATACAGTAAGTTAAATCGATTATCCTCTTTCTATGCAGTATACGTATGAAAACAATTTTCGTTGTTTAGACTGCCAATACTGCTTTATGGTTATTGTATAATCTCGGAAAATTCCCTGAAGCTCAAGTAAAGGTGCGTGATGAAATACGACAGGTTGTGCCAGATGGAGAAAAATTAACATCTGAAATGATTAATAAAATGCCGTTATTAAAAGGATGTGTTCGAGAAACATTACGGTAAGTTGTAGTATAACATGACAATATTTACAGGTATATCATGTATATCGGATACTGTATATAGAGAGATTCTATATCCTAGACAAGTATTTAAAATACCTCAGCTGTAATTCTATTTTGATCAACTCTCGGAAACTGTACATGTATATTGTATAGGCTATATCCGGTAGCTCCATCTGTTCCACGAAAGGTTAAGCAAGATACCGTTATTGGTGGCTATCAAATTCCAGCAGGAGTATGATTTCAATTATTGACCGATATAGCTAGATGTAACGAACAGTCACTATATTCGTCATTTAAGTATTTGAGAATCTCCTGATGCAACTTATTACTGACACTAAAATCGATCTATTACTGTAGACTTTCGTAACGGCAGCATCCTATGCAATAGGCCGAGACTCGGAATTATACAGTGATCCGGATAACTTTAAACCGGAGCGATGGCTTCGTGACAGCGAAGAAAGTGCAGGAGGTTATAAATTCACTCCATTTGGGTTTGGACCTAGAATGTGTCTAGGGAGGCGTATTGCAGAATTAGAATTGGAAACATTGCTTGTGCAAGTAAGAATACGCCTATACTAGCGGTATTTTTATTTAGCATGCTGTATATATATTTATAAAAATTGCAATTTTTTATTCATAATCATAGCTGCTACCCAAATGCTCTATAGAGGTAAAGAATGAAATAGAGAATAGGCAGACAACTCGAATGATTTTAGTACCTGAAGATCCGATGCTATTCGAGTTAAAAGATTACCAATAAATTAATCATAAATACCGTATAGTATAAGATTATAAGCGAATATGGAACTAACTTAATTTTCAGCTTGTCATAAATAGCGATGATAGCAAATACTTTATGTTTTACTCTCTTGCAATAAGTATTAGCACTAAGGAATCTTTAGTAGTAATTTGAATAGATTTGAAGATTATTTCATGACCTGTAACTGTTTAACAAATCACTTTGTGTTAGCCTTATTTATTCTGTTCTTTTTTAGTTTATCTTTATATTTTTAGCAGTGTTTATGTCAATCACTTTGCTATAGCGTTATCGAGAAGAAATGCAATAAATAACTTCTATTTTGGTTGTGCTATGTGTTTACTGTCTATCTCGCTAATTTCTACTTTTGATAAATGTTCATGCAATCTTTGAAAGAGCTTCTTCCATCTTGATTCTTATAAAAAGACATTGGACGCAGCTCTCACCTACTTCTACTTCAACTAGATATAATTACTTGATTATTTGATTAGAAAAATAGAAATAGCGTACTGCAATCCTGTGTAGGTAGTCTTGCTCCTGTTTTAATAATATAGTGTAGCTCTTGCGCTAGTTCAGCTAGCATATTTTTGTACGGATCAACAGAAGATGTAAATGAAGTATTTCAACATCGATGAATGAATTATGAATAGCGTATAAATATATATATATCTATAGTTGATCTTCAATACTAATATCAATTATTTGCCAAAATAATGTAATATTAGCCAAAATACTGGAGTATAATAAAAATTGGAGATTCTATTATAAGGAAATAAGTGCCCAATCCTCCTACCATAATTCGCTCAAAATCTGATAATGCAATTTTAATATTATCGAGCCTAGGATAAAAAAACTGCTCTCTAACTGCTTCTTAACTAACTCAGTAGTATAGCATGTATAATTAAATCGAATCTATTTCTAGGCTACATATAACATCATTTTACCGTCTTCAATGTTAGGGAAAGTCGTGAGAAAATCGCTGATAAGCAGCTCTGTAGCTGACTTATAACCTGCATTATATTCGTATTTATTTCCATCGCAATTTATCATGACTTAGCACTAACTATCTACAGCTAATCTCTTGCCATAATTCGCTAATAATCTGGTAATGCAATTTGAACATTATCGAGCCTAGTATAAAAAACTGCTCGCTAACTGCTCTTTAACTAACTCAGTAGTATAGCATGTATAATTAAATCGAATCTATTTCTAGGCTACATATAATATCATTTTACTGTCTTCAATATTAGGAAAAGTCATGAGAAAATCGCTGACAAGCAGCTCCATAGCTGACTTATAACCTGCATTATATTCGTATTCATTTCCATCGCAATTTATCATGACTAAGCGCTAGCTATCTACAGCTAATCTCTTGCCATAATTCGCTAATAATCTGGTAATGCAATTTGAACATTATCGAACCTAGTATAAAAAAACTGCTCGCTGACTGCTCCTTAATTAACTCAGTATAATTAAATCGAATCTATTTCTAGGCTACATATAACATCATTTTACCGTCTTCAATATTAGGGAAAGTCATGAGAAAATTGCTGACAAGCAGCTCTATAGCTGACTTATAACCTGCTTTATATTCGTATTCATTTCCATCGCAATTTATCATGGCTTAGCGTTAGCTATCTACAGCTAATCTCTTCAACACTACTGAAAAGATTTAGGAGAAAATTGCTAAATAAAGTCTCCTAAGTTGGAATTATTGACGAATTCGTTAAGACTGTAGACCATCTTGGAAATGATATTTAGGCCATATTCATATTAAAGATAGGAATGGTACTAGAAAAGAGTTGATAAATGCAATATATCATATGGATCACAAAAATGGAATTGTATTCCATAGAGTTAGCAGCTCTATCAGCGATGAATGATACACAAAGGTATGCTTTATATGGAACTGAATTTGCAGTGTTTGTCGTCTACTGTTTGTTTACGACAGTATCCAGCAAAGGACAAGATGGATGGAAGAGGTTAGGAAAGAGCTTCAGATTTTAGCTTTGGATGACGAATAATTCTACAGATGAACAGATAATGACGAGCCGAAGGCATCAACAATTGTATCTTCAACAGATCTGCCAATCTCCACGGAATTTCCCCGCTTTACTGGAGCTAATACCGACGCTAACTCCGGCGGATTTGCATTGTATCCTAGCTGTGCTATCAAATCAAAACTTGCTGTAGTCGATCTTACATCGACTATTTTTGTAGATTAATGGTAAATTAAATGACTCACTATCGCTCATTGGATAGAATTGTGTAATAGAGCATGTCGAAGGTCTTAATATGTCGAAAAAATCGTTTCATCATGATATCATTGCTGAGAATTTACTCTTAGGTCCTATCGAATCAAACTTGCTATGCGAGCTCGTATTTAATCTTGCATGGATTAGTTATTTTCGTATATTAATGCAGTAGTCGATCTTATATCCACTATTTTCGTAGATTAATGGTAAATTAAATGACTTGCTATCGCTCATGCCACAGAATCGTGTAATAGAGTATGTCGAAGAAATCGTTCCATCATGACGACATTGCTGAGAACTTACTCTTAGGTCCTATCAAATCAATCTTGCTATGCGAGCTCGTGTTAAATCTTGCATGGATTAATTATTTTCGTATGTTAATGCTGTAGTCGATCTTACATCGACTATTTTCGTAGATTAATGGTAAATTAAATGACTTGCTATCGCTCATTGGATAGAATTGCGTAATAGAGCATATCTCAGGTCTTAATACATCGAAGACATCGTTTCATCATGACGACATTGCTGAGAACTTACTCTTAGGTCCTATCAAATCCAACTTGCTATGCGAGCTCGTATTTGATCTTGCATGGATTAATTATTTTCGTATATTAAAGATAAAATTAATTTGCTTATAATTGTAATCGCTCATTGGATTGAATAGTTCAATAGAGCATGTCTTAAATCTTAATACATCGAAGAAATTGTTTGATTCAGTAGATGGACTGATAGGTTAATGTCCATGTTAACTCTTGACAGCATCATCAGAATGTTATTCAAAGTTGATATTTAGGTTCTATCAAATTTGTTATCTTCAGTATTGCATCTATTCATTTCGTAGGTTAACCATAGATTAAATTGCCTACTATCACCAATTTCATTGATTCAAATCGTAACTGATCAAAAGGGTCTAAAGTGCTATAGATTGATAGATTATTGTCAATACTGATGATGATGTGAAATTGAAGATTATCCACTTAGATGATAATACCAATCTCAGAATCGACAGTCTTGAGCTCATTGCAGAATAGGGTGTGATTAAAATTTTCAGATATGATTATTTATCCTTAACCTGTAGCACTATAGATGTTACAGAGTGCATTTTAGCTAGTGCTAGCAAACATAATGATAAACCACCGCAACATGTCCTTCATCTTCTCTTTTCGCACGGTGAAGGAAGCTGCACTCAGGTCTTGGCTGTTGTTGATCAATGTGCTCTCCGTGCTAGGCAATGGCAGGTATCTTAATTAGATGTTTCTATGTAACTTAAAACGAATTTATTGCTTACATTCTATTCTTACCATCTAACAGGAACTGATTTATAATGTGAATAAATTATAATATTCTCTTTTATATATCGGTTTAGTCCAATAGCTTTAACGAAAGTATTCTTTAGCTTATAGTAAATTCTATATCCTGCAAGAGGATACAAAAGTTTTCTAGTTGTTGTAACTCAATTGAATCATTTCAATTTTTAGGAATGCAAAACGTGCAATTGCTTGCTTAAACTATTGGTTAAATCGTTAGATAAAAAGCAAGAATGTCAAATTATAAATCAAATGTCATTTTCCACTTTAATGCGTTATTTTAATATCGCTTATGCAAGCGCAGGTAAATCTACATATGTCATAACATGATTTGCAACACTTATCTTTATACATTGCCATATCAATGTTTACTTTTAATACAACTTCAACACTGAAATTTAGATACAAGTGAATGGAAGGAATTTTATCGTTGCTTGACATCGAAAAAGTTATATTGCCTGTTCATGCAATTGAGCTCAAGCCATGAATGCCAATTCTGCGCTGACTTTAGAAATCAATTTCCTAATGGTTTAGTTGAGCAAGCTTTAATTAACATTATGTATCAATATCCTAGCGTTGTTAATATTACGAGTGATCCATGGTGGTTACTATTAACCAACGAGGAATCAAGCAATACTGGTGTTTCAGGTTGGATAGCAATGAGATGCACTTATATTATCGTTTAATTAGCATCATTAAAGCTTATGCAATCATTTAGAATTGCGTTCTTACTACGTGTATGTAGAATTTACTTTTCCTGATGAAGATGGAACTTTGCTATTGTTTCTTCTTGACAGCTGTAAAGAAGAACATATACGTTTAGAGGTATATTAACCTTTTACATGAAAATTGATAGTCTGATACTGTAAATACGGTCCTAGTTAGTGCTAGATTACAGATACGCGTATGTTAATGACAAAGACTTCCTACATTTATCGTTAATAGGTTATAAAAATTATTCTAGCGACATCCAATCGCCAGATTCGAGAGGTGCAACCTAGTATGTGTGACAAGAACCAAAAATTGTGGATAATATTAAGATACATATTAAATGATCAAAACTCTTCATTGTGGTACCATTTCTGCGAAAGTTTTACTAAAGTTTGTGAGCAATATGACGAGGTAAACGGTAATTGGAAATGTAATGGTTATTTCCAAATGGTCGATATTTATTTACATGAAATACAGTTAAGCAAGCAGGACTGCTCGCTAAATAACTTAAATGTAAAGAACATAATGAGATTGAAACGAAAATTACTGTCAGAGCTATATAAAAGCTATTTTAATAACAAAGTAATCAATTACAACAGTGACGTTACCTCTCTCTTATTGGAATTACTTGAACATAATAAAGATACTTATTTATCAATTAATTTCATTCAATTTTGGGAAACTTTGGCTACCAATGACCATAATTATAGATTAATTTTACAAACTATCATACCGAAGCTGTTGTCCGAAGAATTACGAAATGTTGGCAGCAATTATCAGCCACCTAAAAAAGCAATAAGTCTTAAAATGTCAAGAAAACGAAATTCTAATGCAGCAAGTGCTAACGAGAGTGGATGCACTAAAGATCAATATTGTACTAGCATTGTTCAGGCGATCATGAATCACGACAAGCTATGGTCCATAATTTATCGAGATGCGTTAAAGAAAGGAAATTATGAGATGTTGACTGATATTGCAACGTCAAAATCAGAAGTTATTTTACTTGTCACGGCAATGGCTAGATTATCTCTGGCTCAATATCATCAGTACCTCGATATTCAGAGTAGAACATGTTATTACTGGAAGTTTAAAAGCCAACAGAATATTGTAACATTTATTGACGATAATCTAATCTTATGCCGTCGCTTTTTAAGGTAATTATTCGCGATAAATTTGTAGACAAAAATTATAAGCTCTGTTTTACCACAGTCATTTATATGGGTTTATTCTAAAATGTCTACCTGCTTTTATTGCTTATATATACTATAGATATGTCTCGGAAAGTTCAGAATTTTATTCTTCCTTCGCTTTGGTCTGTTTACTATTAATTAACGAGAAAGCAAATTTATTCTTTCATTACCTAGATAATGAATTAATACGGAGTAACTACAGTAAGATGGAAATAACTTCTTCAAATTTACTATTACTTCATGCTTGGCTAATTCAATCTCGTAGTCAAATTATTCGCATAGATTCTACTGGACATCATTTACATTTTATTAAATGTGGTTCTGCTCATTGTAGGAAGGATATCGTCGAAAATTTATGTAATTTGTTGTTACGTTGTGTTAATACTTTTTCATTATGTAGTTATATTGGCTTGATAGCTACTTTAGACAGCCAACACAACGATTTGATGTCTTATATAATCATAAATGTTGAACCGTTAACAGATGATTCCACTGGCTTAGACAACTCATTCATAAACTATTTTCCTAGTTTGAGTTGTGATCAGTCAAATATAAAATACATCGATCGATTGAGATGTACAGAAGAAGACAAAGTCAAGTCAGAACCTTATTCTTTTGCTATCGTAAGGTCATGTTATTTGGCCTTAAATAACCTTACCCAAGAAATAATGCAAAGAGATCATCTCACGGAATCTGCTGACTCTAACCGACTAGCTTCAGATTCCTTTCAAATCGTAGATCAATGTCTTATCGTAAGCTGGAAAATTACTGCCAAATTTTGTGCAAAGTTTACTACTTGCGTTGAAATGGAACAAAATCAGATTCCTGAGAAAATCGCTACTAATCTTAAAATGTTAATTCTATCAATCCTTCTCGAATTTTTAACTCTGGATGGTCTGTCGTGTAAAAAGTTTAAAAAATTATGTAAAAATGTCATTATTCAGGAGAGTAGCTCCTTGCAGGACTCAAGTCATGAAATAAGCTCAATATCAAAGTCTTTATTGGTTATTGCAAATTTTGTAACAAAGCGGTTTTTCAAAGATAGGCCAGGTGGAGGATTTTACTATTGAGCTAGATATAGGTAAGCTCTGTTTTACTACACAGGACGTAAAATTACAATTTCCATTACGTATAGGAAACCTACTGCATTTCTGTGATGGGCCAAAGTTGTGGAAATTGATTTACAACCTATTAAGTATCTACATAGCAGCTGCAGATGAAAATAAATTGACCATGTTCCTTCATGCAGTGGCAAATGCGATCACTGGTAATTTTAATTCCTTTCTAATTAAAGCCAGCAGTGACTATTGATATTTTAATAAATATATTATTATACAAATTAACGGGTAACTTTAATATTGTTTCGTTAAGATGATGATTGCCTATCCAAACTGGCCAGTAGTGCTGGAGGGAATGCATTAGTCTTCAATGACATTCGTCAATTTACGAAAACACTGTGCGAAATGGTAACGTCAAATTATAAATCTAATGTTGTAAATGGAGGTCTACATATTGTAAGTAAGGCCTAAAGCTGTGCTTTTTATCTGCATATTTCTGATATATTTTTGGATATTGCTTCAATGGCTTCATTAACCACTCTCTTGTAGATTGGATCAATCTGTAAAAATATGCATGGATTAGAAATTCTTCTCCAACGGGAAAACTTTTCGGCTCTACTATCCCTTTTCACGGATTCCAAAGTTAAAACCTGCTCTAATGCGACTTTAGCAGTCCAGCTTGTTATTGAAGTGGTTAGTTAAATGATTGTATTATCTGTAATGTAGAATAAATATTACATCGGTCCCTTAAAACTATTGCAAAAATCAACGTATCGCATCTTACAATGAACGTTATTTCATTTAGGCTTGCAATAGTGAGAAGCATGTAGAAATTGTTCTCGCGCTATGCCGTAATCTTGACATTATTGACTGTGTGGTCACTAATGGGCTTAACGTGTTTAGAAGTAAGATTTATCGTCAAAAATAAATTGTATATTTTTTGCCGGCAGAACATGATTTAATTGCTAAATTTCATATTAGCATCCAAGTTTTCCGCCTCCAACGAGGAAATGTGCCTAGCAATGGAAAATGCTATTCAGATACTAAGTGATATCATCCGCGCATCGCATGTTACAAATCCCCTATCAAGTCATTCAACTATGGTTACCGAAACTATTATCGCAATTTGTTCATCAAATCTTACCTCTGTATTAGAATTAATGAAATCAAGCGATTTTATATCTGATCTTGTTTTCGTCTTCTCCTCGTGTATTAAATTTCCCAATAATATTCGCTTGTTGAGTAATAATCCAAATCTCCACAAGTTTATTGTTACCTTAATTACAGTACCATTAGCGGTTCTCGTCGAAATTGATCAACTACCATTTATGATTATAAATTGTATTATGCTGATTGCTGAAGATAGGCAGGCATGCTCTAAATTGAATACAGTTGATATTGCTCGCCACTTGGGCTGCTTTGAGCAGCGATTACTCGGCGAACTGCGTCGACATCAGCGATTGCAAGGTAATATTTCTCATCTCCAAGTCCGTCTCAAACTCCTGCGTCAAAAAATCAACGCCACAACCTGAATAATACAGCTCTTTGCTCTGTATTGGATAAATACGAATGCAAGTAGCCAACATGGTATCTAGAATTAAGTTAAGCTATATTTCGACTTGCGCCATATTTATATTCTAGGCATTGATTAAATCTAAAAATTTGATAGCCTTACGACATATTGCTATTTGCAAAACTTATATTCTTACAACAATGATGCATAAAATGCAAGCCACAATTTCCAGTTCTTAACTTAGTATTAAGATTCATATATTTCGCTTTATTTCTTTCCATAGTCAGAGCTGAAAGTTCTTTGTAACGAAATACCTACATTTAAAATAAATTTATAAATATGAACTAACATAAAGTCCTTGACAACGCAACTTGAATTATTTTTCTATAGACTAATAAACCCATCTTTTCATTCTTTCAATAATTTTGTATTCATGCGGATACTTGGATTTCCGCAGTAATTATTATGTTTTGATATGTTAATGGTACTGTACCGATATACCATAATTATCCCTGTAGGTTTGTAAAATTGGATTTCTAATTGTTTAGCTCCATAAAGATGAATTTAAGGAGTGAATTCATAGTAATACATAGTAGCATCCTGCTAAGGATAAAATTTAATCGAAGTGAAGAGTTTACGAAAAAAAGTACAATTGGACTACAGGTGATTGCTTAAGAGTACGTAGTGATATACGATATAAAACTATGGACTGCAAAGCACTTTCCTACGCAGCCATACCATACATGAGTTATCAGAGTTTATTTTATCACAGGTATTTATTGATGTTATAGCATGCATATACAAAAATATATGAAAAGGGCAGACGCATTAAATCTCCTTTCGTTGTACAATTAAAAATTTATGCGAATTTTAGATTACATGGAATACCATACAACGATTCATAGATATTTAGATATTCTTTAGTTTACATGCGTAAACGATTTAAAATTAATTTTTATGCATTACAGTAGTGACTATCCTTTCATACCAAGTAAACGCTATGACGAATTGTAGCATTTCTTTTTACATTTGAAATAAAATAAACCGACGTTACTATTGCCGAGCTATACAACATCGTTATTGCTGTGTCAATAAATGCACTTCGTACATTACACGATTGATAAAACATTATCAAGTCAAAATTTCCATACACTTCAATAAATAAATGGAAACAAGCTTATAAATAGATCAATTTTCTTTGTGTATTAGTATTGATTTATTGAGATCATTTTTCACTTTTGTTGAATAATTACGACTTAGCCTTTAACAAATAAACGTTTATAGAATAGAATATAAGCTTGAGCTTTTAAGACCTGATTTTCAGAAGCTTTCGATACATGTAGATCGCTAACGTGGTACCAAGCACCTGGTTGACAACGAAGATCGGATTGCTTGAAAGTCATGCTGCATTCTTTTAACTTTTGTAATGCATCATGTAGTGCAGATTCCTTTAAATCATCTTGCTCTATGGATTCTGTAACTTCTGACATCAGATCTGATTGGCTTGTTCTAGCCTTAACATAAGCAGAATAATGGCCGCCGCCTAGTCGACCGATATGCACGACAACACCGAATAATTCGTATAATCCAGTAGAATTACTGCCACCTCGAACCTAGATAATTCATAATTAGGGTTAAGTTACATAATACCATGATAACTTGATGAAAGTGCAACTGTGGGTGAAGATAGATCAAGACATACCTTGCAATCATCGGTGCAAAAAGGCAACATGTCTAACTGTAACGGGAATGTAATGTGTTTTGCTAACTTTCTAAACGATGCTCCAACATGCTCAAAACGCTTCAGGTTTAGAACTACTACTTTAGGCAATTCGCAAATAAGCATTTGGGCTGTTGATACCGTATACACTGGTGCAAATTTCTTATCCTCATCTAAATGATACAATCGTGTTATAAATAATATTTGTTACATTAGTATTATACACTGTCAGAATAAAAATACGATAATTTAATCTATTAAAATGCTCTAAATTTTACTGACTGTGGACTTCTTGCTTAAACACATCGAGGAAAGGCTCATCTTGTGCTTCTTTGGTGCTGCTTTTACCAGTCGACTTATCTTCTATTGGTTTTCCTTGCTTTCTTGTACAAAACTTGCAATGATATTTGTTTTCGCCAGTCATTAATTCAACGCAGCAAAATCGATCCAAGCATTTGTAGATTGTATATTGATCATGGACTTCTGTAAGTTTCGATAATCGGTCAGGACAGATGTAACGATTATGATCAATATGATCCGAAGATTCCTTGCCACTATCACTATCCTGACACAGACTATCCGTTTCAATGTTGTCTTGGCTGGCGTCTAAGGAAGTTTCCAGATTGTCTCGGCTTTTATCCAAGGAAATATCATCACTAGTTTTGTCCTCGTTATCGCTTTCCTGATCGTTATCAATTTCTTCGGTCATCATGTTAGTAGGAGTACTATTTCCGATGTTTTCTACAGTCATAATAACACTACCGCTAGCATGTATTGATTCTAATTCAGAATCCTTTGAACGGCAATCATTAGCAATGTTGAATTCGTTCTCAACTTGAATTCTATCATCGATTTCGATCTTGACATCACCAATGGAATTAATGTCGTCATCGGTATGGCTTTTTTCCTGCTTTGCATTACTATGTGTCCTCTTATGAATGACAACAGTATCTTTAAATTCTGTACAAATTTCTTCATCAATAATGACGTCGTCGTTATCACCATCATTCTTGACATTATCTTCATTATTGCCATCCGCAGTGTTAACATTGTCTTTATTTTCAACACCTGCTGGATTAACATTTTCATAGGAATTTACAATCTCTTTCGTGTCTGGTGTTTCATTTTGATATAGAGTTTTTTTCTTATTTTTTTTGCCCTTATGATTTTTCCTCTTCATCTAATTCATGAGGGAAACCAAAGCATAACATTTGAATGTCAATATTATTCACTTGGGAGTCAGTCGCGCTAGGTTTTAATTTTGAATCAGTTACCTTACGTTCCTTCTTTCTTTGATAATTACTTTTCTTTAATTGACTCTGATTTTCAACGCTATACTTTTCTTCAACACTAACTTCTTTTTTCTTTTCAGCTTTAACTGGACTCTTTGCAGTATACTTCCGTGGCGGCTATCATTGTAATATGAAGCAAGCATGATGTATTGCCCCAATTTAGTACTACAGACACCAACAGTTATAAGGATATTATGTACTTCTATGCTACTGTATGTAGGACGACTAGTCCTTGTATTAGGCAATGCATTTTCTAATTACGATGAAGATTAAAAAGCCACCAAAAACTACTAGCAATTATCACCTTATACTCCGCTATTGGCAATGATAAATCTAGGAAGGTATCGAAGCGCTGTGAAGTCTATATTTAGAAGAAATAGCAACGTGTTGAAAGCGTTCTTTGAAGTTAAGCATGGAGAAGGCCCGATTAAATGATGGTCTCCGAGAAATTACTAACCTGATGACATTCTTGACAAGTGATGGTATTAACAATTTTTCCTCCAAAAATTCTATCTATAGTAGTATCTTGTACGAATTCTAAACAAGATGTAGTGGATCGAAGTAAGAAGCAATAGTCCAAGAATAGGCAGCAGACATCTACAGCAAAGCAAGCAATCGTATTCAAGTTGTCGAATGAACTAAATACCTCGTATGCGTTTCTTGTCGTCATCGGTTAACAATATTTTAATATCATTCGCTAGTCGGGCCTTGAGAGTACGCACGACCATCTTTTTTAGTCGCTACATTGAGAGTAATATTAATTAATTAATGGCGTCAGTAAAGCCAATCAACGAAGAAGAATTGAATGCCACTTGATCCTTTCTACTACTTGGACAACAACGTACCTTCACTTCTTCGTCTCGTACTCCATCTAACAGGTAATGCATTACTTCTTGGCTATCTTGTTGCTGATAACTTCGAAATTGTGGAGCCCTATTATTGCATAAGCAGAAGGTTCAAATCAACAATCGATGATTGATAGAAATAATGTGCAGCATCATCCTTGGTATATATTACAACAAGATGGAGATTAGCGCACGCAATGGCAATTTCTGCTTCGATTATGGAACTAGATAAAAAGATTATTGGACGGTAGATTCAAACCTTTTAATAATTTCGTTAAACAATAATTGTGGATTCGTATGACTGCCATTGCCGGCCATCGAGTTTAATAATGACTGCAAGGCATAAGTCATGGGGCCACTTGGAGTGATTGAATCCATCACAAAATCATCCTATAAGTTGATCAAATGGGGGAAATAGATGTAAATGAAACGTGATGATAGAACTAGTATTGCCATTTCGATAACATCATGTATTGAATTGAATCAGACATTGACTGTATCACTTTGATTGCTAATTGCTAATATGATTTCATCATTACCATTTCATCCAACTGGAGTTGATATTGAAATTCTTTGGTCATTAGTACTTGCAAAGAATCATGGAGATGATAGGAGTGATGAAGGCACTACAGGAATAATATACAAAGAGCGTTTAGTATAGCCGACGATTATTTGGCAGATAATCAAATTGATGCATGGATGAATCAGGTGGAATTGAGTGCGAGCATTAACTACTCCTTCATTCTGTTGTATACGATTACTGCATAGAGTTTGTAATTATAATTATATTGGAAGCCATTCTGTCTCTGTGAGTAGCTGATGTATTTTTCAACATGGTCAGTAAAAATATCAAATCGACTTCGATGAGAATACGATATACAGCATATAAATAACTTACTTACAATAAGGTACAACAGTACAATTTAGATTCGATTTGGACGATTAGCGCTACAATATTGAAATAGCTGTTTTAATTTGACCGTGATGATCTATTGCTTGATCGATGTACTTTTAATTACTGTACCGACAATATTGCCTACTACTAAAAGTACGTCTTGATTGAAGGACTAAATGAATCCTTTCCACTCTGTGATACAGGCACAATTTAGAGTACATTTGTATATTCTCATTACCTGTAATAACGCATTAAAGAAACATGTATTACCCAGATTGGATAAGCCCTAAAAGGTAAAATAGATAGAACATGGATATTGATTAGTTTGGTATGGATTGATTGAAAAAACTCTAGTTCTGCACGAACGTTAAAGCCGTTACAATATAAAATAAAAACTACTAAGTTGATATTCATCCAGCATCATTAAGGAATCTATCAATCCTTTCTCGACACTCCTCTATGACGAAATGGGGATTTGATGGGTGTACTATGGTGACTAGAATGAATGTCCAAAGCCTATCGATAAGGTTGTTTACTTTTTTTTACTGATGGTCTACTCTACGCTCTCCTTTTCTAACTGTACTTCTTTCCATCAATCTATCTTGCATGGACTGACTATTTGACAAGCTATTACGCTATGAGCGTCTGGAAGGATTTATCCATACGGGTTTCTCCTCCATTTCTAATTCTGATCACGTACAGTAGTGTTGCCACAATTTTTTTACATTCAGGAATACGAACCGATTATGACTACATACTTGCTATTTTATTCTATGTCAATCTGTTCATGCTACACTATCACCCTAGACATTATTTCCATGTTTCCTTGGACTCTTTACCACTTTATCAATTCAATGCACACTCTCTTCAATCACTTGGCCTACTGCAATGACTAGTAAACATGCTTGCTTTGGATCGTCCATCACATTTAATGGACGTTCTCTATTTTTTTGGAGGGGGAGGGGGGGGGCGGCCAATCTGTTGTATCTCATTTCGTCTTAACACTATGATCATCAAGTCATTTCATCTCCTCTATCCAGTAGAGTAGCACTACTTAATGCGACTCGATTGACTACTTTCATCTTCTACTTCGCGATCGAATAAGCTATTCAAGATGGCGGACTTTCCGACTACGCATCGGTGGCCTACTGGCTGATCCAATCCTTCTTCTACAGTACTCCTGCTTACCACCACATGGCCTTCCTGATGGAATGTGGCCTTGTCTTTACTTTGCTTCGGTGACATAATATTCAATCTTTGCTTTTGTAGTCAAGATCAGCTCTAGTCTAAGTGCATTAGCTTCAATATGGTGCATGCAAGATACTGCAAATCGATCATGTAGCCATGTCTGCTGTGGAATTGGACAACACCATCAGAAATGGGCAGCATCCATCGCCTGCCTAACCCTTGCAATGATTCTAAACGAGACGCGATTAGCCTTCTTATTAAAGGTACTAATGTCTGTAACTACCGCCAGGACGGTGGACTGTATGTCTTGCTGTAGCCAACCGTCCAATGTTCTACTCCAAGCTTGGTTTATGCACTGCCCCTTGAGCAATACTGTACAGTATACTCTGAATATTGACTAAGACAATCTTCTTCTTCCACTTAAATAGCTATGGTGGCGTGATAAAAGCCATGATGGAAGCTAGTAGAAGCAGACAATCAGTGGAGAGAATCTTTTGTCGACCTTAGGGCATGCAGCCATGATAAGGCATGACGGTGCATTGTCAGCTCATGACGCAGCATCCTCTTCCAATCCATTTTGAAATGCGTTGTAAGACTAGAATCCAAATTTGTCATCTCTGTATGTTAACGAACCAATAATAAGCATGGCTAAGCAGTCTTATTCGACTTAATTGCTTATGGTGGCAAGATAAAAGACATGATGGAAGCTATTAGAAGCAGACAATCTCTTGTCGACCTTCAAGCATACAGCCATGATGAGGCATGATGGTGCATTGTCAGCTCATGGCGTAGAATCCCCTTCTATCCGTCTTGAAATACGTTATAAGACTAGAATTCAAATTTGCCATTTCTGTATGTTGACGAACCAATAATAAGAATGGCTAAGCAGTCTTATTCGACTTCAGTGCTTATGGTGGCACGATAAAAGACATGATGGAAGCTATTGCAAGTAGACAATCAGTGGAGAGAATCTCTTGTCGACCTTAGGGCATGCAGCCATGATGAGGCATGACGGTACATTGTCAGCTCATGACGCAGCATCCTCTCCAATCCGTCTTGAAATGCGTTATAAGACTACTGTAGAATCCAAATTTACGATCTCTGTACAGTATGTTGACTAATAAAGAATAAGAATGGTCAGCCAGTCTTATTCGACTTCAGTGCTCATGGTGGCACGATAAAAGACATGATGAAAGTTATTGCAAGCAGACTATCAATCAAGAGAATCTCTGGTAGACCTTAAGCCATGACGGTGCATTGTCAGCTAATGGCGTAGCATCCTAGCCTGAGTCATCATGACACAGCACACGATGGCACAAATCGCTTGGCAAATAATCAACTTGTCTGCGTTAGCACGAGGTGGAAATGCAAGATAGTTTATTGCTGTATCAAGGATATAATCAACACTTGATCTCTTGCAACATCTAGTGATGGACTACTAGAAATGATTACTAGTCACTTGGAGTAGTGTATTCATGATCATTCCATCCTCTATCAGGGTTGAAGAAATGTCTAAATGAAACCCAACTTCCCCTATCAAACAGTTAGTATTCGATGGGAAAATGAGCAAACTTTTTAGTGCTTGGAATGATCCGTAAAGCAACGCTTGATGCAAAAATGCAACCCAAGTTTTATCCTATTCTCTCAGACTAACACCATATAGCATCCATCGGCTGCGTAGCACAGCACTATACAGTCCTGTACCATAGCAATTCATTTCATTCGGTCATCTACTCGACTTAATAGAATATAGTAATCCTACGGAGACCTTTTATCACATAGAGTTGTCTCCGAGAAAATTTTCTCATTTCCTCCTATACGCCATTTCCCATCAGATTAATAATAATAGAGCTTCTTTACCCTTCGTCCCTGGCCTGGCACTGTTGTGTAGTGTGCACCAATCGACCCAGACAGACCTCTGCAAAATTCATACAAATAAAAACAACCTGCATTTTTACCTTGATGGTAAAATCATTAGTATTTTAGCTGCCACACTTTCTCAAAACGAATCGACCGCTTTTCAGCAAAGGGTATGACCATTCCCAACGTACAGTATAGTAGGAGTACTAGTACTATTAGAGATGAGTAGATGCCAGACCTCTACAAAATCCATCCAGGTAAAAACAACCTCCTTTTTCACCTCGATGGTAAATCACTTCCATTTTGTCTGCCACACTTGCTCAAACGAATCGTCGGCTGTTCAGCAAAGAGTATGACAATTTCCAACGTATAGTTCGACTACTAATGCTATCACGGATGAGTAGATGCCAGACGTCTACAAAATCTATCCAAGTAAAAAACAACCTTCTTTTTACCTCGATAGTAAAATCATTAGCATTTTGTCTGCCACACTTGCTCAAACAAACCGATCGCTTTTCAGCAAAGGGTATGACCATTTCCAACGTCTATAGTAGTAAGAGTACTAGTGCTACCAGGGATGAGTAGATGCCAGACCTGTGCAAAATCCTTGCAGGTACAAATACAATCTCCTTTTAACCTCCATGGTAAAATCCCTTGCATTTTATCACCCACACTTGCTCAAACGAATCGTCAGCTTTTCAGCAAAGGGTATGACTATTTTCAACGTCTACAGTAGTACTACCAGGGATGAGTCGATGCCAGACCTGTGCAAAATCCTTGCAGGTACAAATACAATCTCCTTTTAACCTCCATGGTAAAATCCCTTGCATTTTATCACCCACACTTGCTCAAACGAATCGACAGCTTTTCAGCAAAGGGTATGACTATTTCCAACGTCTACAGTAGTACTACCAGGGATGAGTAGATGCCAGACCTGTGCAAAATCCTTGCAGGTAAAAATACAACCTCCTTATTAACCTCCATGGTAAAATCCCTCGCATTTTATCACCCACACTTGCTCAAACGAATCGACGGCTTTTCAGCAAAGGGTATGACTATTTTCAACGTCTACAGTAGTACCACCAGGGATGTGTAGATGCCAGACCTGTGCAAAATCCTTGCAGGTACAAATACAACCTCCTTTTAACCTCCATGGTAAAATCCCTTGCATTTTATCACACACACTTGCTCAAACGAATCGACGGCTATTCAGCAAGGGTATGACTATTTTCAACGTCTACAGTAGTACTACCAGGGATGTGTAGATGCCAGACCTGTGCAAAATCCTTGCAGGTACAAATACAACCTCCTTTTAACCTCCATGGTAAAATCCCTTGCATTTTATCACACACACTTGCTCAAACGAATCGACGGCTATTCAGCAAAGGGTATGACTATTTTCAACGTCTACAGTAGTACTACCAGGGATGTGTAGATGCCAGACCTGTGCAAAATCCTTGCAGGTACAAATACAACCTCCTTTTAACCTCCATGGTAAAATCCCTTGCATTTTATCACACACACTTGCTCAAACGAATCGACGGCTTTAACGTTTACAGTAGTACTACCAGGGATGAGTAGATGCTAGACCTGTAAAGGGTATGACCATTTCCAACGTCTATAGTAGTAAGAGTACTTGTGCTACCAGGGATGAGTAGATGCCAGACCTGTGCAAAATCCTTGCAGGTAAAAATACAACCTCCTTATTAACCTCCACGGTAAAATCCCTCGCATTTTATCACCCACACTTGCTCAAACGAATCGATGCCTTTCAGCAAAGAGCTGGACAATATTCAAAATATAGTTAGAGTACTAGGGCTACTGGCGATGAGTCGATGCCATGGACAAAGTCTTTACTAAAAATTATGTCACCTGTAGCCATGGTTTCCTACTACAACTTGCAATGTTAAATGGATGCTACTGCAGACATTACTTTCGCAAGCCATTTTCATTTGTCGTTGGTCGTATTTTCATTTCATCTGTACAGTACACGAGTATACTAGGATGCCGATGGCATAATTGCGAGCCATTACTAAAGGTACTCTGTATCCTATGCAAAATAAATGTCGCTAATACGCGCATCCAGTCCTCCTATCAGGATGCAGTGATGAAGCACCACACGTGACATCAGTTTAGATGGGGCGTCTATTTAAATCCAATCGACTTGCGCACTCCATCATTATTACGCGGGAAAATCAAAATGGGGAGGTTGGGGAAAGCTCTTGCCTGCCAAGAAAATGAAGAAACACCGACTAAATCTAGTCCTTCTTCATCTCAGTCGCCAAAATGGAACAAACCCAACGATATTATTCGACTACGATTGCAGAAGAGGAGGAAATCACGCAAGACTCCTTCAGCTAGCCATCAACGCCAAGTGTTGCAAGTCGTGGATACCAATGTCCAGGAGGATAGTCATGGCGACCCTGGTAGCCATTCTTTTCCAGGAGATCAGCTTGAAAGTCATGAAATGAAAGTCAAGCAATCGGATCAACAGCCGTCGCTATTTGATGCTATCGACCATTTTCAACAGGTTAGTTCTTGTAATATCACTTTTCTGATCGTGAGTACCACCAATGAACGATATTTGATCATTAGCCAATGGCTGTGCTCATGTTTATAATATCTAATTAATCGTTCCAATGACATTAGGAGAAAAAATTCAACATGGCTGCGGATCATGCGATCGAAAATGCCATTCCAAGTCGTCACTTTGTAAGTCAATCCTTAATAAAAGTTGTTACTAGTAGTGCCTAATGCTCAGTCTATCAAAGAAACAAGTCGATCCTCAATAAAAGTGATCACATAGACTTGCAATACGGTAGTGCTTAATTTTCAGTTCATGACTTTCGCTATGGTAATACTGCACATAGAAGCCAATCTTCAATCATTGTGGTTACCAATAGTGCCTAGTTTTCAGTCCATGACTTTCACCATGATTTGCACTTTACACGTAAAGAAAGGAGTCGATCCGTAATGAAAGTTTCTGCCGATGCTGCCTAATTTCTGTCCATGACTTTACAATGATAGTAGTGGACACGAAAAGAATAGAATTGTACACAACGGAATACTATGCTTTAAAAAGTCGTTCCGCTTGGTCCATAATATAATGCTCCTAGAATTCATTAAAAATAATCGTTAGCAATTCTCTCCTTTAGAATGATATGCAAGAATTGTCAAAGCTCAATTTTGGTACATCGTTGCCGGTAGATTGGTCTTTAAAGCTTAGCTGCAGATTTATTTGTCAAACTCCCTTGCAATGGTGTAATAATATCACTAGCAATGATGAAATTATGGCTGTAACTAATTTTGTACGCTGCTGTAATCAGTCAGAGGTAAGCTACATCAATTCTTTCACTGATAGCATAATGAAATAACATATAGTATAGTTATAAGTTTGGATATGAAATCATGTGATTGCCATTTTTGAACACTAGCTGAATGGATGATGTTGTAAAAGCATTAGTGATCTTCAAATTGTTGGTTTAAAATTGTAACACAGATAATCATCAATAACAGTATCTAATAACTAAAATGAAATAATTATGCTTTAGTTAAACAATCAACCAGATAATCTGGGAACTTTGCTAAAGCAATATTTATTGACCTGGTGCCACCCTGTATTGCCTGGAATAGAATTATTTCCCAGAACAGGCAGAAAGCCTTCTAAACTCTCACAGTAAGGATCTCTGACTTTGAATTCGTTTTGCATCATCTACTACCTTCTTTCTACTAATCAACTGATAAATCATACACAGGGCCGGTCCAATAGTTACGAATGAGCAAATGCTAAAAGCAATGATGTCTAACTGGTTAGGATATATTACTTCAACTGTCTGTCTTTAGATAGTGTATCATATACATCGATATTGTATCGTTATTGAATTGAAGCTGCCTAAATGCTGCATGATATTGAAATAATATCAACACGTCTATTTTACTTTCATAGGAAAGAGAGCTTTTATTCTATATATCACATGACAAGGTGTCAGAAATGTCCGTACTTCTATTTATGCACTCACCAATTTAGTATACTTTTTATTGCTGAGGGCATCAACGGCTCTCCCTCTATTACCGCCATCGTGAGTTCTACAACGTCAGGATTTCGTCAATTATTATCTAATGAAGGTAGTCTTGTTTTCATAATCACACTATTTTACTTGGTAATAATACGCTATGATAGTTAGCTTATTAAGATTGACCGACTGTATTTGCTTTCAGGAATTCAGTTTCATGCAGTTGGTAGGAAAGGCAATGAGCAAGAAGCAACAGATGAATACAAAGACAATTTTGTAGTCAGCGATGATGAATTCGACGTCAACAGTGATTCAGATTCCCTTACTGGAAATGCTGAAGATGATGAAAGTCACTTAGACTGGTTAAAAAACAGAGGGATCGATAACACATTCATGAAAATTGCCTATTCACCGACGTATCCTTTCGTAGAGTTATTCGAATAATGATAAAACTTTAATAAGGTAGAAGGTATACAGTAATTGATTGGATAAGAACAGATTGACATATATAGCTAATCATCCTTAACAACTTCATTTAGCCATAATGTAAATGATATTAACGATCGCCAAAAAGCTTCTGCTTTACGAATTGAAGGCAGCTCCCATGTTCATGCCTTTTATAACTTTCTTCTAAATTACAAGAACTTGGTTGCACCTATTGGTTGGCAAGCTGGAATTCCTCCCACAATTCTATCACCTGTCGCATTTTGCGGTGGCACTCTAAAACCTTTAACGGTAATTACTTTTGAAAGCTTTATTAATTTTGATAATTTATATGTTTTAAAAACAGTCAGTTATTGTACACTTACCTAACTGAACGCATTGTATTCATCAATTTCTAGTTTAAATGTAATAAAATGAAGCAGCCAAATATTCTTGGTAAAACAGAAGAAAAATCCTATTTAGAAATATCCGGGCCAGTTATTCCTTGCCAGTTTATTCGAATATGTAATCTTTTACGCTCTGCTCATGGAAATAATATGAAGGCCTCCATTAAATGCTTGGAATCTACTTCTGTTTTCAATACGAGTGGTCACTCAATGTTAGACGATAGTAATTCAAATCATCTACCCGATGAAGTGATGCCAGTAGCTAAATTGCAAAATTACAATTTATCTGAGGTAATGTTGAAACAATTAGCCAGTAAAAATAGCCTTGATGGAAAATCGATTAAAAGTGTACAATTGATAAACGGTAATTTTCACTGGTCAACAGCGTGATGTATATATTTATATATATATGTAATTTATAACTGAGGATATATAATTTTTATTATACATACTAAACTATTGCGTAGAAAATCAAATAAATTGAAAAATTTGTAGATTCTAATTAATCAGGAATTTTATCGAAATACTGTAACGAGGCAATTTGTTGTAACATAAAATAATGTAAACGATTAGTGGTTTCTGGCTTAATTGCTATCGTGGCCATCAAATTTCGACTAAATATGAATAATTACACTGCAATTTACTAGACATTGATTACTCGCATTTCTTGTTATGATCGATACTACTGGTTATATAATTGAAGCAGTATTCATGTCAATAATGAAAGTAATGTTTCATATTTTAAATTGTAAATTTTTTCTCTTGGACAATTAATTAAAAAGTCGACGTATTAATTCGCATCACTTTTTCAAGAAAATTTCCAATGTGTATGTTCAACAAGCAAAATTTTGACTCCATACGGAAGCAGAAAATATCAAATCGCCAATCTTAAAACATCAATGTTTTACAAAAACTGATAAATTTCCACTTCAAATGAACGGATTTACTTACACAAAGCAACACATTGAAAGAAAATTTGCAGCTCGATTCTCTTACTATGTATGTTACACTTCCTGAGTTTGAGATAAACATTCATTCAAGACTCGAAAATAGTGTTGATCTTGATCGACTTCAACTATTTATGATGATTTAAAGTGGTCATTTATTGCTCGGCAATTAAAGTGAAACCCCAAGCGTTTTGTTATGATATAATTTTCCTAAATAATATATTTAACTAAGCATAAAATATAATATAACAAAGCACGTATAGCAATTTTAAACGAAAGTATTCCACCATATTCTAAAGTCGATATTTTTCCAGTCAAATTATGATTTTAATCGACCGTTATTTTATTTTTTTCGTAAGTTAGTAGAAGCGCAATGATATTTTCAGTAGGTTGATTTATACCGTAAAACATATTGATGATGTCTTTAAGGAAACGTCTTCTGTTTAATAACTCAATGTCCGATTGTAGGCAACTTTGTTGCCGCGAATAGATTAATAAACAAACTGTATTTAAGAACTATAGAGATGAGCTTGGAGTACCACTAGACTTTATTTCTTTTGCTGTTCTAGTCAATCATTGCTCCACTATTCTTTACTCTGTAATTAAAGCCTGCTTTCAATTTCTATCTGCCTGAGACATTTATTTTGTGAGAACGAAACTAGATTAGACAGAATTGTTATGAGGCTCTTTCATTTCACGGCTAAATCTAGTTAATCTACTCGCAAAGTAGAACGCATTTCCATATATAAGATGATACTCAAAAATCAATTGTCGACTCCTGGCCACAATCATCATTAGGTTATAGCTTCGTATAACAGTATAGGAAATTTCTATCCTACCTAAAGTTAGCATGAAGAGCCTGCTGTGATGCATTGCAAATAAACGACTATCGATCCAACATGTGCTTGTTCCAATCTGAATTTTATTGTACAAGTCCAGGAATTCTATCCGATGGCTTTGTGATATCATGTATCCATAATATTATATCAATGTCCTAACTATTATAACCAGTTTTCTCTCTCCAGCATACAGTCACTAGTACTTTTAAGTAAGCTCTGAATAATACAATTTATAATATTAGCTCTATTCCGTATTTACTCTATTACGGTCAAAGCCCAAATTTGGTCAATTATAGGATAGAGTAAAGGGCTAATTAATCCTAGATCGGATCAATGTTACACTTCCTGAGTTTGAGCTAAACATTCATTCAAGACTCGAAATAGTGTTGATCTTGATCGACTTCAACTATTTATGATGATTTAAAGTAGTCATTTATTGCTCGGCAATCAATGTGAAACCCCAAGCATTTTGTTATGATATAATCTCCCTAAATAAAGTCTTTAGGTAGATAACTTTGTGATATCATGTCAATTATAGGATAGACTAAAGGTCTAATCAATCCTAGATTGGATCAATTAATTCTAGGATTGATATATTCTGAAGAGGCCAAAGAAATATTTAAATTTCTTCTACTATGCCTCATTTAGATGGCGATTCAATTTTACGGCACTAGTTTGCATTATCAAATCGGATTAATTTTGGGATTTAATTTGCTAAAATTTAACATAGATATTTACTAGATTTGTGGTATCAAGTATTAGTATATTATAATCTTAATCTTAAAGATGGATTTCTATGCTGTCATGGCCTAACAGAGTAAAATTCAGTGTGATCACTTTGAAGTAGAACACTTTTGGCCTTTGGCAAGATCAAGTGCTGTAAGACCATGCTCCATGATAGTATAGTAGTCACTATTTTTGATAACTAGAACATGGAGATTTGTAGCAATCTGCCATTGAACTTAATTTGAGAACTTGTCGCGAATAATCATTAAAATATTGGTCAACCTCAAGATCCACCACAGAACCTATTAATATATTCGATTCTAGTATTTTTATACTGCAAAATCTGCAATAAAAATATATCCAACGTGATCTACTTTTATCGATCTGCTATACATGAGTACTAAATACGAATAAAGATAAGTCAAGTGGATATCAATGTGAATTAATAATAAACTGCATGAAATTTCGCGCAATAAAACCAAAGCTTGATTGAATTCAAGAAAGGGGATCAAGTCCAATGAGAAAATTCCTCCTAAAACAGGTTACCGGCCATCGAGGTAAGCAAACCCATCCTACCTCGATGACCATACAGCCAAACCTTGTAGAAGACTATTGCAGAGTTTTACGAATGGCAGCACTATGCCCAGCCAATACTCACTAGTTACTACTGAAAAATCGCGATCTGATAGCCATAATTTAACGGTTAGTGTTTACTTAGCAGGAGGCGAATTGGTGAGCCTAAGGGCAAACTTAATTGGCTCTCAAAAGTCAAAACAAGAGTCGGGCGGACGATAACCAGACATGGCTAGCGCCGACTAAAGCTTATAGTAGGATGTCAATAAAAGCTAGTTCCCGTATAGGAATTTTTGTGTTGGAGATTTGTTGACAAATAACTCAAACCCGAATAGGATAAAAAGGTCTTGGAGAGAGAGCTAAAGTAGCCTCTCCGCTTTGCTAAGTCAAGAGTACAAGACAACTGTCTACCATAGATTATAGTTTCTGTTATTGCTAATATCGAATAACCTTTTAACACTGTAATAAAGTTATTTTTTATTCTACGATGTTGGCTATGGAAATTGCCGTGAGCGGTAGTTCAGATTAGTTCAGAAGTAACAATGATTATCATGATCAATTAAGAAAATATTAGCGTTGATCACGGAAGCAAATCTACTCTTACCTTGGATATTGCTATCGATTAGCACGATTAAAAAGAGGAAATAAACTTTTGAAAAGATAGAGCAAGGAAAGGTGCGGTCAAATCCTCCAGAACTACTTGTCTACAGGTAAGATAGCTTACTCTTCACACGGCGTAGGCTTGTGCTAGAGGAGGAAAGAAATGGTCATTCGCTTCTTGTTTTTACCTACAAGCAAAGTTTAGGCATAGACACTTAGCCAGTCCAACTACGAGTTGATCAGTTAACTGCAAGACCGACTCAAGGATTTGCCAACTCGCTGTTAACTGCGATCTTGCATTTCAAAGTTAGCATCCTTACGGTACGTCAGGAGTACTTACTGTATAGCTTTCTTTTTCAAGTTACTATCAGGACATGTTGATTTTGTTAGTTCAATTTTAATAAACACAAGCTGGATAATGTGTGGTCAAAAATCATTGGATTAGTGTTGTTTATTGAAGATGGAATGCTAGGTAACCAAAATTGATTGGATAATCTCCAGATACATTCGACAATTTGGGTCAGCTTTTGCACATTATTTTGTGATTTTAAAGTTGTTTTATTCTCCAATACTTTATCACGATGAGATGGAATTGATACGATAGTGATCATAGCAGCTATCTAGGGCATTCTATTACAATCTATTCCCTGTGTAGATTCAAATTGGTTTTCATGTTGCTGTGCATAGATATCATTCGTCTTGTTATTCGCTGCTGTGTTGTGCATTGTCTACGGTAGTGGCACAGCCATTTTGACTCCTACTTTGATATTCAACATCATCTTATTTCTTATTACAGGACTATTGACAGAGATTGCCATAGTAAACAAGCAAATTAGGATCGAGGAGAAATACAATTCAAGTCATGTTATCTCGCTTGCCAAGAAAAGTACTTTATCCTCTTGCAGCAAATAGCATACAAGGTAGGATAGCGATGCAATCGACGCCGCCTACTGCTGCCCAAAAGCTGGATGATGAAGAGAAAATAGCAAATGCTAAACCTTACACTCAAGTACCTGGACCTAAAGGTTATCCTATTATTGGTACCTTGTGGACTTTATTAAAAAATAATGGCTTCTATCAAAAAAGACCCCACTTGCTATTTGCGGAGTACAAGAAAACATACGGACCCATTTTTAAAGACAAGATTGGTAATATGGAGTTAGTATTTATATCAACACCGGAAGATGTTGCTACTATGTTTAGCGCTGAAGGAAAATATCCAAGTAAAGGACCAGTAAATCCATGGGTCATTTATCGTGAACAACGAAAAAAGCCCAAAGGTGTTTTAATCGGGTAATAGATCATTTAAGATATGATTGCTTTATGGTGCTGCTCATATTGAATGAAAGTTTTCCCTTCCTATACACGTATGCTCGTTATTGATCACTCTGTAGTTACCTTTTATTCTATTCAGCATAAATATTCGTATACTGTAATAGCATGGCTAAGCTAGATAGAAAATTGAAATTGATTCATCATGTAAATCACACTCTAAAAACGAGCAAAAAATGCCCAGATTAAGTCTAACACAATTGCTTGGAACTATGAATCAAACTATTCTCACATAGTTTAGTGCTGGAATCCATTACAATTAAATAAAATAACTCAATTATCCAGATGCTAGAACGCGATCTGATGTTGTCTTTTCTTAACAGAGAAGGGGAAGACTGGCGGAGATCAAGAAGTGTAATGGATAAAAAGCTACTTAAATTGAAGGATGTCAGTGCATATAGCGAAAGGATAAATCAAGTCATCACCGATCTAATAGCACATATAAGACAGAAACGGATAACAGATAATCGAAATGGAGAATTAGCTAATCTTAAGGATGCATTGTGCAAGTGGGCCTTTGAAAGTAAGAAACCCTAACAGTTGATCAATATACGTATATGCGATATATAGCTGTAATGTAAGAATTGAATACATAGTACCAATGAAATGCTTGTCATTTTAATCCTATTTCCTCTCGTAAACTCTTTACGATCCTAACTTGATTTCAATAATGTTAAAATATCGAAAGCTGTTATAACTGCAAATACAACCGGGTGTCTATAATTTAAAGTGTCCAATTCACTTTTTATTTGCTACTGTATCCTCTGAAATAAGAATCCAATTTTGCTATCGCTTTAGGCAAGCATTTTCTATAGCGATATTAAAATCTGCATCCATCGGAAGAAATTTCATAGTCAATCGATTTTATAATCATTATTAGAACGATACATTACTAGCGTAGCAAAGAGAGAGAGCTTAAAGCAAACTACCGTATACATATATAGAAAAACTCTTTATTAACAAAAATACTGACCTTATATTTCCATTGGATTATTAGCCAATAATACCATTTTATTTAATAAACGGCTTGGAGCATTCAATGATCCTCCTACTCCAATCGCCAAGAGATTTTATGAGACTGTCTGTCAGATGCTAGAGGTTACTGGTCAATTTATGCTATTGCCACCATATTACAAATATATTAAAACCAAAGGATGGAAAGCATATTGCAGCTATTGGGATACATTATTTGAGATTGGTGGCAAACTCATTGAAGAAGAGCGAAATCGATTATCATCTACTGAGATTAATCTTTTGAATAACCGACAGAATAAACAACGTACTGAAGATTTAGAATTTTTACCATATGTTTTATCGCGTGGGGAATTAAATGATGAAGAAATTGCTAGTAATATGATCGAGCTGATGATGGCAGGCGTGGATACAGTAAGTTATCTTACTATAAATATTTCATTTTTAAATTAGATCTAGAAAATACATTATTTGCTCCAAGAGACGTACTGTAAATTTATAGAGGTTATTGTGATACATTAATATGGTAAAATGAAAGTCAGAGCCTACATGACTTTATCAACATTTACTATCATATTCATCCCGTAAGTGGTATGATTGTAATTATTCGTTGATAATTGTGTTCATATTTATTATGTGGACTAGACTGTAGGGTATGATGCAATCTCAAACCTACATTTGCAAAAATTACCTTAATCTAGTATACCCATTAATCAGCATAAATTTTATATCCAATCATAAAATGTATAGGAATATTCAGATTTATTTAAAATTTTCTACAAATTGTTATAAGCTACAATTTTATTTCAGACCGCTACCACAATATTGTGGACGCTCTTTATCTTGGGCAAGAATCCTGATATTCAAGATAAGCTATATCATGAAGTCAGCAGTGTATTAAAAGATGGAGAATTACCTGATAGTCAAACTTTACAGAAAATGCCTTACTTAAGAGGAGTTATCAAAGAAAGCCAACGGTATCTGATGATACTTTAATTTACAAAGCTGGATAGATGAACAACCATTACCTTATATTTTTAATTAGATTATATCCTGTAGTACATGCAACAGCGCGTATCCTTGACCAAGATGTTGTATTAAGTGGATATCATATTCCTGCAAAGGTATAATTGTAAATTTATGAAATGTAGGAGTTTAATTAAAGCCTGATATTTCTGAACATTTATCTTGAGTTGATACCATTAACATCGGTGTATACGCGCTTACAGACAAGAGTTTTAGCATTGATGCATCTCATATCAAGAGATGAATCAATTTTTGAAGAAGCCACAAAGATTAAACCGGAACGATGGATACGATCATCAGCATCGTCACAGCACCAGCGCCTTCCATTTAGTATTATTTCATTTGGACTTGGACCAAGAATGTGTATTGGAAGACGCATAGCAGAACTGCAAATGGAATTAACTATTGCTAGAGTATGTTTTCTTTTAATTTTAAATTGATGATAATAAAATTTTAGTAATCATTATACAATCTATTTTATAACGGTATCTGATATTATTTATGTTTGCATGTTAGCTGATTTCGGAATTTCATGTTGACTGCCGTAATGAAAATGAAATCGGAGCAACATTTAGCTTAGTTGCATCTCCTGATCAAGATCTTCAAATTGCTTTTCAACCAAGAAATTGAAACGGCGATTGGGAATCGAACTATGCTTGTGATTTTTATAATGGACTCTAGAAATTTCCGGTCTTGATAATACAGATAGATGTAAAGTCTTACCAGAAATTTATTGGAAATACGTTATATTAGGCTCGGAGTACTAGACTAGGAATAAATATTCATTAAAAACAGCCACACAAAGAATCTATTATATATTCATATTTCCTCGTTCGTATACATACTCACATTTATATTTCTTAACCTGTAAGATCAATCTTTGTGTTGCAATTATCTAACATTTAGCACTATGATACGGTGGAAAAGGCACTCTTTCCAAGTATAACGTTCTCTTTCGAAGCACGTAATTACTTCTACCTATTTTACCTTTGTACTAAAATACTAGAATAATATGCACTGTACATTATATAAAGTGCATTAGCTAACAGGAGAAGCGATTTCGATATGTAAGCAGTCGCTTAAAATTTCATTGTCGGATCTTAATCATAGTCATTCTGATATTGCGATCTTGTCTGATAATTTTTTAACAAATTTAAAATAAATATGGGCTTGTTTAAGAATATATCTCATAACTTTATCGTATCATAGCTCGTCATATTGTATCAATGTCCTAACTGCCACAAGCAGCTCTCTAACTGGGAAATCTTTACTGCTTTATGCTCTAAATAGTACAACTTATTATGTTGTCTTAACTCCATATTCACTATCAATATAACCTAAGCAGCATTTGTACAATAGTTATCTACCATGTCTATATTCTGATGAGCTGACGGGAATATTCAAATGTTGTCTATTAAGCTTTATTAGTAAGATGGTTATTTGATCATATAAGACTAATTTCAAATTAGCCTTTCCTAATCGATTCATGTTTCTAATTTTATTCTCTAAAAGATTAGTATAGGTATTTACTCGGTTTATGTTGATATATTGTGATCATCTAATAACAGATTGAGTAATGTTATTAAATTTATGTCTCTAATTCAGACTGTCAACCAGTAAGGCATTCTGTATAATTATTAACCGGTCAATCCGAAGGAAATGATATCAACTATTTGTATTAGCATTTGTATGTTAAAATGCTTTACTGTACTACTATACAAATTGTTTTCGACATCATTAGTATGAGGTTAGATCATATCTTGATATTAGAAGATAGAAAGGTGATATCAAAGACTGTAATTCTATGTGATGATAGCAACTCAAAGTGTAAAATTTGTTAAGGAATTAAGTTATAAAAGTATGCTTCGTACATAGATACATTATAATTATAAATATGTGCTAACTTTTGTGACCATTTACGGAATATTAATATACAATTATTGTGTTTATTAACAGATTTCTAGAGCTCTTACTGAGATGGTTTTGTTATTGCAAATGTTAACTAATTAATTCATCAAATGATTGAGAAAAACCCTCTATATAAGGGATTATTTATAAATAAAAGCGCTTAAAATAGCCAACCGATTGGATGAGTGATACCGCATCGAGCTAAAATAGCAAATTGTTAGTAAAGCAGATTATATTATATTCTCTATTGGTCTTTACTTGAACGATATAATCAAGTATCTCCTGTCTAAGTTGATCCTTGTGAAGTAAAATCTGACCCGTCTAACTTAAAGGACTCTAATCCAGGTATAATCCAAATGCGATATTTTAGGTTCATAGAAGATCGGTTTTGATGCTCAGTCAGGGCTTACGAGGGTAAAATTTAGTATGATGACTACAACATCTCTCTGCAACACTCTAGGATTTTAGTAAGATCAAGTTATACCTTTACTCCAACGTGGCTCAGTAGACGTTAATTCAGTATAGCCAAGATGACATATCCCTGGTAAATTATCGAGATTTGCTAGAAGTGCCATTCAAATAGCTTGAATCTACTATAAACTATCTCATACCTTTCAGAGGAAATAGCGACTTACTACTCTACTATATAGTATCGTTATTTCCCGTATAGATTTGTCTAAAGTATATAAACATAAATTGAGAGTATTAATATACTTTATTAGATGTTTATTTTTCCGATCACCACCAAAATTGGCGTTGATCTTTGCAGTAAATCGTCTCTTACCGCGAATATTACTATCGATTAGCATCATTAAGAAGGGGAAGAAGAAAGAGTGAGAAAAATTCTGGTCAAGAATTCGAGACAACTTGCTTTAGAAGTAAGATAACAGCTAACTCTCATATGATCTACCCTTGATCTGGAAGGAAAAAGACTCCATAAACTCTATTTTTGAAAGGAATAAATTATTTACTACGAAAATAGGCTATTCTGTTTTTCTTTCTGATCACTTATTTTAATTTTAGGTAATACGGTGGAATAATTGTGTTATTACCCATCCAAATTGATCGGATAATTTAAGGTAAATGGTAAATGGTGTTTTACTAAATTTATACTTTTTGTACGCTATACATACGGGTATATATTATTAGATGAAAAGACATTCCATTTCTACGAGAACATGCTATCTTGTATTTCTTTCTGATTGTTTATTTTAATTTTATGTGATACTGTGCTATACGAGTTCTCATAGTTGTGTCATAACCCTATACCATCCTAATTGATTCGATATTTCAAGATAAAATAGTGTTTTAATGGATGGTACTTTTGTCGTCGATTATACATACACGAATATATTACCAAATGAAAAGCCGTTCCATTTCTACAAGAACAGGCTATCCTATATTCTTTCCGACTATTTATTTCGATTTTTAATGAATTAGTTAGATACTTTAAGGTAAAATACGAGTAGTTGTTGAATTGAATATTTTATTTACAGTTAGAATGTTAGATAAAATGCTGCTTCCTTTCGCAACACAATGTTGCTATCGGAAATTATTCATACAGTACTTATTGTAGAAGACATCTAGGCTAACATGTTCTATAAATGAAGTGATTGGACTTTGTTAAATTACCTACATGCTGCTTGTTTTGCTGTATTCACTGTGAGTTATCTGTTCGAGCAAGCATCTTCACGAACAGTGGCATATTAAACCATATCCTATTTCTCGTATCGCTATTGTTAGAGATCGCCCTTAGTAAACTAACTGCTTTAATATCCATGTTAGCATCAAGGATAAATACGGTACCATTGGGCTATGTTCTCACGCTTACCGAAAAATATACTTTATCCTCTCGGAGCAAATAGCGTACGAGGTAGAATAGCATTGCAATCTACAACTACTGCTACAGCCGGAACGCACCATGGAGAAGAGAAAATAGCTAGTGCTAAACCTTACAGTCAAATTCCTGGGCCTAAAGGTTATCCTATCATTGGTAACTTGTGGAGTCTATTAAAAAATAATGGCTACTATCAAAAAAGACTCCATTTATTACATGAGCAGCACCACAAAAAGTATGGGCCTATTTTCAAAGACAAGTATGGTAATATTGGAGATTGTCTGTGTATCGACAGCAGAAGATATTGCTGCCATTTTTAAAGCAGAAGGAAAGTATCCAAGTAGAGGACCAACAAACCCATGGATTGTTTATCGTGACCAACGAAAAAAATCTAAAGGTGTCTTAATCGGGTAATAGCTCGCTTGAGATATTAACGGTTTTGATCCTATATTTAATCAATGTCAGCCTATCGACCTGTAAGAAAACATTATTTCTTGTTGAGAATATTTATCTATCTGTCTATAATTTTCTGTTTAATCTATTTAGTGTAAAGGCAACAGTAAATCCCAATTCGGTTGTAGTTAATTTCAATCGATTCATCTCATGAATCGGATTACAAAACGAGTTCAAATTTCCAGAATAAATCTCGCAGAATTACTCTACAATCATATATCCTATTAAATTGCTTTTACATAGTTTAACGTTAACTAAAATTTAAATATTAGTAAAAAACTAATAGATTACCGAATCTTGGAACATTATATAGTGATTGTAAAATTTCCTGTATAAATACAGACCGGTACCATTGGCTAGTTCATGGCCATATTAAATAAACCAATCTGATATTTTTTATTCTTAAATTTAAAACCTAACAGAGAAGGGGAAGAATGGCGGAAATCAAGAAGTGTCATAGATAAGAAACTGCTTAAAATGAAAGATGTTAGCGAATATAGTGAAAGGATGAATCTAGTTATCTCCGATTTAATAACATACATAAAGCGGAAGCAGACAGTAGATAATTTGGATGGAGAATTAGGCAATCTCCGGGACGCATTATACAAGTGGTCCTTTGAAAGTAAGAAAACTAAACAGTTAACCAGTGTATAGCTTAGCAAGCTAGTAATTATAACTTACTGCAGAAGCATTCAAAGCTATTATCTACTGTCATGAAAGAGTGAGTATCTAGCAAATAACTCTATAATATGGACGAAAATCTTGTCACGTTAGTTCTAATTCTTTCAGTACTTTCATTAAACTGACAAAAATATCCAAAGCAATTATAACTGCATAGAACAGAACAGCTACAATTAGTGTACGCGTATTAGGCCTCTGTCGTTGGCTGCTACTGTATTATAAGAAATAATTATTCTATTCAGATGAATCCTGCCTTAACTTTAAGTCGTTATTTCTATATTGATTCGACAGAATCCATAATCAATTGATTTATAGTTATCATTAATGCGGTACATCATCCAAAGTAGCTAAAATATCACTTAAGGCTAATCACTGCCATAAGTACTTTTTTAAAAGGACTGATTTATTATTTTTATTCTACCCCTAGCCATTAATAGCGTTTTATTTAGTAAACGACTGGGGGCATTCAATGATCCTCCTACACCAATAGCAGAAGAATTTTATAGGAACGTCTGTGACATGCTAGAGACTACTGGTCATTTGCTGCTAGTACCGCCTTATTATAAATATATAAAGACCAAGAAATGGAACCAATACTGTGGCTACTGGGATACATTATTTGACATTGGTGGTAAACTAATTGATGAAGAACGTAGACGATTATTATCTACTGGTATGGATCTTTCCAATAAGTCTGAAGACAACCGGCGTACAGATGGCATCGAATTTTTACCTTATGTTTTATCCCGAGGAGAATTAAGTGACGAAGAAATTGCGGGTAATATTATTGAATTGATGACTGGAGGTGTGGATACAGTAAGTAATCTCCAATTTCTATTCTTAATTTTTATCTAGAAAATAAAATTTTTAATAGATAAGATGAAATAGTAACATGTATGAAAAAATGAAGACATAAGTTCAATCTGCAAGATTTTGCTAACATTGACTACTCTATTTATACGAGTAGTAAGTCTTATGCTGCAAAGTATACTAGCAAAACTGGTTGTACAGTTGTTTATATACCGTTGCAAGTCTATATTTTCATTTCCAACTTGTAGCCGGTGAATGTTACTTTAAGCATTTGTTTTATTAATCTGCATCGACTATATTTTATGTTTAATGCTAGTACTGATGGCTTTAATTAGGCTTATTTCATATTATTAACAAGAATTATTGGAAATTATGTCTTTCGTTTTAGTCAGCTAACACGATGTTGTGGACACTGTATATCTTGGGTAAGAATCCTGATATTCAAGATAAGTTATATCGAGAAGTCAGTAGCGTACTGAAAGATGGAGAATTACCCGATAGCCAAGCCATACAGAAAATGCCTTACTTAAGAGGAGTTATTAAAGAAAGCCAAAGGTATCGTATGAATCTGTAAATTTATATCGTTTGATTAATGAATAACTATTATTCAATATGGCTCGTTAGATTACACCCTGTATTGATTGCAACATCTCGTACTCTAGAGCAAGATGTTGTATTAAGTGGATATCATGTTCCTGCTAAGGTATAATAGTAAATTTGTATTATTAAAATTTCACTAGAACTTGGTTTCTTAAATATAGACTTGAAATTAATATCTATTTCAATTCTTGCATGCATTGTGTTATAGAAAAATGTTTTAGCATTGATGTATCTCTTGTCAAGAGATGAATCTGTCTTTGATGAAGCAACAAAGATTAAACCAGAACGATGGATCCGGACATCGTCATCATCCCAACGTCAACATAGTCCATTTAGCTTTGTTCCATTTGGCTTTGGACCAAGAATGTGCATTGGAAGACGCATAGCAGAATTAGAAATGGAATTATTAATTACTAGAGTAGGTTGATCTTTCATTCCTAATTAGTTAAGTTAAGGTAATTATTGTTATTTCTTAATCTATTTTACATCTGATATTATTATTGACATGTACATATTAGTTGGTTTCGGAATTTCAAATTGACTGTCGCAACGATAAAGAAGTCGGAGTAACTTTTAGAATAGTAACATCTCCCGATCAGGATATTCGAATAGCGTTTCAGAAGCGAAATTAAAGTGATGGATGCTAACTAAGCTTGGTATTAGAATTCTATAGATAGCTTATGAAATTTGTAGACTAGACGATAGACATAAAACATTACCAGCTATTTACTAGAAATATACCTTTGTGTTGATAAGAATAAATAGAACGTAGCAGTAAATTTCCTCTTTATTTATTGCTTTGTGTATAATTACCCCGTTCATTTGAACAGGGTACTTTACTAGTTGTAGTTACATTAATAATATTGATAGGATATATTGTAAGTATTGAGGTACTACTGACTATCGGGTTCAATTAGATTAAAATGCAATAGAAGTATAGGTTAAAAGGCCTGTCAAAGATTGGACTGATGCTAATAGAACATCACAGATAGTTGGAGCATAGATACAAAATATACTAAATAACTAAGCTGGAAGGAAACAATAGAAAATAATACATAGCCTTTGATAGATGAACATTAACATTTTATTCATGCCGTAAACGTAATTCATATTCTTCTATGTGATATAACATATATGAATCAGCTAGTCCTATAAAACGATGTGATACTAATTCTAAACATTCTAAATGCGAAATTCTCATTCGAAACCGTAATCACTTCTACGCATTTTATATTAGTCATAAAAAATTGGAATAAAATGTGCTGTCCAGTAAGTAAAAACTCTAGCGAATAAAATACGTCTCCAATATATTCTTCGTATCAAGATTATGTTATTTTAGCTCGCAATTTATGCCTATTTATGATTTTAGATCGATTGATCAGATTTCAATTCTGCTGTACTAGAGCGCTATTTATCGTACTTACTCTATTTAATTCTAACTCTGTGACTAAAATATGTTACCTACTATACCTATTTTGCACAGCAATACAGATAAAGCATTGCGAATAGTATTTATTGAATCCAATAGCTTAATTCTATTTAACAGCATTTTATGCTTATGTGCTATTTTAGAAATTATAATATTTACGACACTTGCAGAATATAAAAAGAGAATATTCAAGGAAAAATTGACCTTACCGGGTAGAATGTCAAAATTTCTTCTTGAGCAATCTCTAATGAAACTGTTGAGTACTTTATAATATATAGTAAGATGGGAAGGTATTGATTATATAATCAAAGACTTCTATTTGGATATATAAATATTCATTTACTATAATACTATACACTGCAGGCAACACCAATTCTGTTCTCTGTCATGACCTTATTGAGTAGAGTTTACTATGACCACTTGGACATGCCCTTACTTCAGGTTGAAAATGGATGGGACCAGTTGCATACTCAATCATGGCATGGCAAACTACCGGTATAACTTAGTACCGTTATTTCATTATATTTCCATAAAGTAGCAGTTCTATAGATTTTAAACACTCAGCCACACCTTGCTGTATAATACATTAGGAAAAAACAATAATATTCCGACTGAATTTATAGACTATCCTTGCACGATTATTGTTTACTTTTCCGATCAAAATAAATTTACCCTGACCCCTACAGGAAATCCGCTCTTCTTCTGATGGTAATATCAATTAGGACAATCAAGAAGCAGAATATAAGGTAGTCAAGATTCGAGCGAGGCTCTGATGCTTTTCTTTTCGTGAGAAAGATAGTTTCTACCTTAGATTGCACTTTTGAGAATTAGGAAATAATATTGTCTATAAGTTATCATAATCGTAAGTATATAAAAAATAAGCTATTGACCTGGGAAAGCGTTTCTTCCAATTTTTTCATTTTCTTTCCTTTTGGAAATGCTGTTTTATCGCGCTTCTTAAATCATTCGAATAGTTAATTTAGAATACAGATAGTGTACGTTGTTTACGATAGTTAATAGTCTATTGGTCCTGTCCAGTAACACGTTTGTGATCCTATTTTAAATTACATTTATCTATTTTGGCGTTCAGTTTTATTTAGCCAATCTAACGTTTGCAAATAAATTTCATTTTAAATCGCTTCGATTTCAATATCATGACAAAAATGAACATATTTCACTCTTATTGTATGCGGTAAAAGACACGACTAGCTTTGGGCACCGTAGGAAATAAATGAAGTAGAACGCATTTAAGATTGCTACTGCTATCTTGAATTCGATTATTTTGAAATAAGCTATGGATAACTGTCAAACAACTAGATTATCGAATGATCGACGTAATAATATTTCTCTTATTACCATTTACAGCTAACAATCCTAGTACATTGACTGTCAAATCACTTACAATTAACGATCAATACGATTCAGTAAATCAAAATGTTGTCTCGCCTGCCCAAAAATACAATTTATTCTATTGGAGCAAATCGCTTACGAGGTAGGATAGCATTGCAATCCACAAGTGCTGCTACAACTGAAATGCACGATGATAAAGAGAAAATAGCGAATGCTAAACCGTACAGTCAAGTACCTGGACCTAAAGGTTATCCTATCATTGGCACTCTATTGACTTTCTTAAAAAATAATGGCTACTATCGAAAACGACCCCATTTATTATTTCATGAGTATAAGAAAAAATATGGACCCATTTATAAAGACAAATTCGCCAATCAAGAACTAATATTTATATCAACACCAGCAGATGTTGCTGCTGTTTTTAAAGCAGAAGGAAAATATCCAGATAGAGGACCAAACATGCCATGGATCACTTATCGTGAACAACGAAAAAAATCTAAAGGTGTCTTAATCGGGTAATCTATCTTCTAAGATACTAAGACTTAACATTGATACTGATAGTTTGATATCTATTTACCTACGGGCTAGATATCAATTTTCCTAGGAGTCTTTATTTCTTTACTTTTGCCTATTTATTCTTGTTTCAACATCAACATTTTACAATGATGTTAGCTCGATATGCACCAAATAATTCGATGATGGTTAAAATCAACGAATTAATTACATGATTAAATGAATAGAAATATCTAGAAAAGTTTAGCAAAGCTAACTACCTGTATATATCGTTTTCGAATTGTTTTCCTACATTTGGGAGTTAGCAGAGTGTGATTACAGATCCATACAACGATGCCAAATGTGTTAGTTAAAAGCAATACTAAGAAGTGACTTTACATTTCCTAGTCTACATTAGATGTAAATCGAATATAGTCCATCTTTAATCTCGTGAAATGACGCCATTACAGCATAAGAAATTTTAAATCATTACTACTTAAGCAGTGATACAGTCATGGTAGAATCTAGATTATTTACTGATAATCCCTTTTATTACTGCATTTACTTAACTACAATCACTTTATTTTCTTTTTTTTATATCTATACAGCGAAGGAGAAGAATGGCGAAAGTCAAGAAGTGTCATGGATAAGAAACTGCTAAAAATGAAGGATGTTGGTGAATATTGCGAAAGAATGAATCAAGTCATTTCCGATCTAATTTCGTTCATAAAGCAAAAACAAATAACGGATAATCTAAACGGAGAATTAGGCAATCTACAGGATGCATTATACAAATGGTCCTTTGAAAGTAAGAATAATTTATAGTTAGCAAATATATGATCGTGGTAGACTACCGTAATGAATATAGCTTTCCGCAGACGGTAGAAACTGAGCTTCAAACTGAACCGATAGACAGATTCAATATTATTTATAGTATTCATTCCACATTCCCAAGGACTTAATAGGACTAATCCTGGTACCTTATCAATAGTGGAAGTATTGATCACTATTAAAATTATGCAGGACTGAATCCCATAATTCATTTCCCAATTTTCAATTTTAGCTACGATCTTATAAAATTTTTAATGTGCTAACTATAAAGATAGAGCTTGTTGTCGTTTGTGCTCAATGCTATACATGCATGATTGAGAATATTTATAGATAATCAATCTATAAGCATGAATATAATGTATCCTCTCCTTAGCAAATATGTCGTCCAATGAAAATTATAATCACTAAAATATTATTTTATTTTAATACTAGCCATCAACAGTGTTTTATTTAGTAAACGACTTGGATCATTTAATGATCCGCCTACTCCAATTGCTGAACAATTTTATAACAATGTTTGTGACATGATGGATGCAACTGGTCAGCTTGTGTTTTTACCACCATATTATAAGTATATTAAGACTAAGCGATGGAAAAAATACTGTAGTTACTGGGATACATTATTTGAGATTGGTGGTAAATTAATTCAAGAAGAGCGCAATCGATTACTATCAAATGGATTGGATCTTTCCCAAATGTCAGAAACTGGTCGTCGAACTGAAGAAATGGAGTTTTTACCCTATGTTTTATCGCGTGGGGAATTAAATGATGAAGAGATCGCTGGCAATATTATAGAGTTGATGATGGCAGGTGTTGATACAGTAAGTTGCCATAGGTTTTAGTTTCTGCTTTGCAATGGGTTATCTGCTAAGTAGAACTTACGATGTATAAATAGAAGAGTGAATTCGAAATAGATTACATTGCAATGCATGTCGTTTCTCGGTCTAAAGAGAATATTCATATAGAATAATAAAATTGGATTATATTGTTCACAATTATTTCAATCAGTTTATAATTCGACTACTGTACTTTATGAATTGCTGTTAAGTTATACGAGTTTTCATTTTCAGTCGGCCAATACGATATTATGGACGTTATATATCTTGGGAAAGAATCCTGATATTCAAGAAAAGTTATACCAGGAAGTCAGTGGTATATTAAAAGACGGACAATTTCCTGATAGCCAAACCGTACAGAAAATGCCTTACCTGCGAGGAGTCATTAAAGAAAGTCAAAGGTATTGGAGGATATTTTAGACTAGAAGCTTATGTATGATTAATTAATAAGTGTTATATCTTGTGGTCAATAGACTATATCCAGTATTAGTGGCAACGGCGCGTATTCTGGACAAAGATATTGTGCTAAGTGGATATCATGTTCCTGCTAAGGTATAATTTAAGGCAAATTATATAGTGATATGCATCGACTATATTCTAACTATATCATTTCGTTAAAGTCTCATATTTTGTTAAAATATGAATTTGGAATTACTTTATACTATTACTTTATACTAACATGAACACATAAATTTCCTTTACAGACTAGAATATCAGCAGTGATGTATCTGATGGCAATGGATGAATCAATTTTTGATGAACCAACAAAGATCATACCTGAACGATGGATACGATCATCGCCATCATCACAGCATCAGCGTAATCCATTTAGTTTTATCCCATTTGGTTTTGGACCAAGAATGTGTATTGGAAGACGCATAGCAGAATTAGAAATGGAATTATTAATTGCCAGAGTAAGATTTCTTTTTTAATTAAATTGATGATAGCTAATTAATAATTAGTGTAGGAATTGAAGATATTGTATCTGATGTTTATTATTTCTGTTTGAATATTAGTTGATTTTGCAATTTCGAATTGACTGTCGCAATGAAACAGATGTTGGAATGACATTTAGATTTGTCGTATCGCCTGATCAAGATATTCGAATTGCGTTTCAACAAAGAGTTTAAAATTGATGATTGAGAGCAAGGCGAAGCGAAGCTTCTGCTAAAAATTGCTAAGTTATTTATTGGAAACAGACTTAACAATTTGTATCGGAAATGAAATTCACGGATGAGTCTCTTAAGTATTAATAAAAAAATTTGAGGCTAATTTACTTAAATTTCACAGATTTGTAGTAGGAAATAGAAGCATAGTATGACTATAATGTGAAAAAGTTGATTGTTAAGTAGATCTAGAAAGCAACAAAAATATTTTATATCATCTTAATATACTATAGATGCTGTTAACATGGGATATATGTGTATATGCTGTGGTATTGGAGTAATTTTATATTATTCACTTTGTAGTCTAATTCTGGATACTTTACTTATGAAAAATTAGTATCGACTGCATGATATGTTGCGTTGATATATTAGTTCTATTACACTAAATGCATGATGCAATTGAGTTCAATAATAATTAAATGGTATAGTCGATCCATCAAAGAATTTTGCAATATTGTCCCATTTAAAAGTTGAGAATTTGGTAATACTATTCAATCCTACTATAAAAGACCGAAACAGCCTTACAGTGAGCTCTGAACTTTATTCTCACTTGGAATGTAGATAAAGTAACAGTGTATTATTTATAAGCGGTGCAATCTATACGATAACATATCAGAATGATATCGAAGCATAAATTTTCTGTGTTGAAATATTAGTTGTTAACAAAAGTCTTCATAAGAAGTTTGTTGTATATACGTAACACACGGTAACACACACCATAACTATTTACAGTAGGGTTAAGCTAGATAGTAGTAGGATACTATAAGACAGAAAGATCGTTACCAAAGACTTGGAAATAAGTCAAAGTGGACATTAAGTTCTATCTGCTGGCATGGTACCATCGACTTCATGTTCATTTACGGCCTAATGTGCATAACTTAGTACAGTATACCCTTCTATAATTCTTATATGATACCAAGGACTGCAGTCTGAAAGATTCATAGGTCATCTACTTTCCAGTACATTCAAAAAGAAACACTAATTATACTACAAAATAGATTAGCCACTATCCTACATAATAAACTATGCGAATCTGATTGATCATTCGTTTACTGTTACTTTGTGAAAAAGGACCTAAAAAATATTAAAGCCACTATAACTTTGAATAGTTCTACCAAGTACAATACCTTGATTAGGACAAGAAGGAATAAAACAGTGATATAATAAGGGTATAGTTAGGTAAAAGCTTTGAGATCATTCCATTCACAAGCAAAAGACACAATACACAGGTAGGATCCTACTAGCACTGATGTAGCATTGATTTAGCATTGATTGGGCTCCCGCAAATACTCCCCTTTACTATATAATGTCGATTATATCATTTATCGTAGCCGTTTCCAACATTTTTATACTTCCTACCATGATATCATACCGTATTTATGCGATTGTACGTATGCCACGCTGCAAAATAAACGGAAGAATGAGGCATTATCGACGACTGAATTAAGAATTCAGACTAATTAAGAAAATATTTGCACTTCGACGTAAAAACTTGCACAGATGCACTCACTTAATTTTTCGACTAGTACAGTATATTAGATTTCTTTATGTACATTATAATATTACAAATAACCCAAAGGAATGTGCAATAATATATTGCATATTTGCTTCAATAAAATTGCAATAATATCATATTTACTTTGCACTTATTATGCCAATTCCTTTATATGACGTATATTTTGTTTAATTTACTATCCTGTTATTATACGATATGATTACTAAGCATTTATTAATATTCATTTCACTTCCTGCTGCTTACACAGTTAACGAACCAGTATACACGTATTGCAAGATCAAAGAATTTATGCCGCATATGATATTCAATCTTTCCTAAATGTGATATGCTTATCCAGTTTTTATGAAAACTGATTGCTGGTAATTTGTGCGGGTTTGCTGGTACTAATATAATTAAAAGGAGCTGATTCCTAATTCCTAGGATTTCCAAAGGCTTTTCTAATAGCGATTTAATAATTAATCTACCTATAGATTTTGTATCTGGTAGTTTTTGAAATACACATTTATCAATAAATAACTAATCAGTCTATACCCAAAGTACAGTAGATGCCGATTAGAATCTGGGTAGATAATGAGAATAGATTAGTACAATTTAATTTAGTCGTCTCTTTTGTGATTCCTCTATCCAATAGTAGCAATAAATCATGTAAGTTTACAGTGCAATAGATCACCTAATTACAAAGTGTTCAATTGTATTCATTGATAATTGTGTAACAAAAAACCTTCTTTACTTTTACATCAACAGTGTTTAATGTAGTATACGTTCCCACTCATTTGAACGGGTACTTGATTACTTATGAAGGAACTCTGGAATGGATAATACCCCATAACGTATAGATGGCGTGTATTAGCACATAAGAGATTTTCTCTTACCTTGATAGGTTTAAAATCTAAGGCTATCCTTTAGTACAAGTTCTATACAGTTATTCTAGGGATACTGAGATTGGTTTTTTTCCGGGTTATTCGCTCAACTTCCTTCTGATTTCACCACTATACAACACACACAACATCAAGCACCAGTATGGCTACCGAAAATCCTCTCGAAAACCACCTTGAAAAGCCTGCAATTCATTTAATTTTTAAATCAGCAAAAATCGATAACGTTCGTGCGGACGAAAATGCTGAAAAATTTATCAGTAATCTTATTCAAAAGTATAATGAAGACAAGAAAAATATATACAAACGGGTAAGTTTACACACATCTCGTTGGAAGACTAAGTGGCATGACGAAATTCATATGGAAATTTACTATTGTAAGACTAGTTTGGATAAATCAAATTCTATCGCTCTTGTTAAAAAGCTTTCTAATAAAGATTATACTGAAGAGTTTCAGGAACGCCGGGTCCAGTTTGCTTATTTTCTCTATTTCGAGACTAAAGGGTCAAACGAAAATAATTCAGAAACGAGATGGAATATTTTTGCTTTGACCACCCGATATGCGTTTCATCTCGTTCGTCCTTATTGCGATTACTATTTTCGTACCAAGATTGCTTATAGATTGGTTGATCCCAAATTTTATAAAGTAGAATCCAAACGATTAATTGGAGCTAAAGAAGGTGATATTAGTATGTATAGAAAGCCCTTTAACTTACGGCTCAATAGTTACTTTAGTTTGTGGATTTTGTATAAGAATTTTGATGGGACTGTTAAGCGAGGAAGTTCCCTTCATCGTGTCTTAGACCTTCCTGAAAATGAAAAGATTCATCTTCATGTTGGTGTGGGAATGGTCCGTATTGGAAGGGAGCTTACACTTGCACAATACCTAGAAAATGTTCTTCCGCTTTTATTCCAAATCAGTCAGGGTGGGAGTACCGAAAAACTTGACGGAACCTGTGAAACAAACGATTCGGCTTTTGAGGTCTTTTCTAATATTCGTCGAATAAATGCGTCTGAGAAGCAAGAATTAGACCGCCACCTCATTGGAATGATCTGGGAAGCTGTTAAATCGGATTCCGTTTCTTCCATTCCCTTCTTATATCTATCCCATCGGCTTTACCATCAGTATTATGCATCTACACGTTTAAAACTTCAATTTAAACCCCCTGATAATATTAGCAATCAGATTTGTAAGCGAATGTTCAAGTGTTATTGGGAATATCGCCCCACTTTAGAAGAACTCATCAAACAGCTTCGACATTGGAACCTGGATAAAATTTCCGTAAAAGATTTTGAAATTGCTATCTGTTCTGTTTCCGTCAGCACTGATACTATACGACGTAAATGCCCTCTTCTTCAGTATATTCAAGGACAAGCCCCTTTTCAGGGAAATATATACTATCGTATGGAAGGGTCCTGGCTAGAAGCTTCCAATCAACATTTAGCGGCAACTGAAAGAAGTTTTCTTAAAATTTTAGATAATTGTTTGGCGACCGAAAACAATAAGAAGGGGCATCTCCTACCTTACCCTTGGATTTCAAAAGAAAAATGGGTTTCTTTTTCTTTTCTTGACGTCCCTGAAGGAATTTCACGAAAGGACTTTGAATATGCTATTATTGATCTGACAAATATAGAAACAGCAATCATTGACGACAAAAAAGTAGTTCGGATGGCCTATCCTGTCCGAGCTTTACTCGACAATCAAACACAATCTACTTGTAAAAAATTAAAGAAACGATGGGAAGAGCTACGTGCATGGTTAAACGAATACCTTGATCAAAATGTCGAAGTCTCTACCTTAGAAACAGTATTTGAAGATGACACTGATAAATTTTTTAAATTACTTCAAAAACCTTTCCATATACTCGATCGTAATGAATCTGAAAAAGAGGAAAGAATCGCTCCAATTACAAATGATGGAATAGTTCAATATTCCGAATTATCAAAACTGGCTTTTTCAACGGCAGCACCGGAAACTATAAAGAAAAATATTGAAGATCTTTCAAAATTTCTTTCAGAAAATGAAAAAGTCACAAAGGATGACCTTGAAAAGGTAATTCCAAATATAAGATATCGAAATGTTGCCTACAAGTGGCTCCAAAGAAAGCATGAATTGTCCAAAAATGCCCCTAGCCGTTACCGATACCTCATGCGAGGGCCTGTTCCTGAAGAGCTATTAACGAAAGATAATGAGAAGGCTTTAAGAGCCTTTTTAGAAGACTGTCACCAAAAATATAGCCAAGTGATGGATGAAGAGCAATATAACCGCTGTTACCTTAATCATCCAGATTATTTAGTCTTCGATCAAATTTTCCCGGGAGGACGAGAACAAATAGAGCTTTTTGATCTCCTGTACAAAGGAGATGATGAAGAACTTCCGTACGCAGTTAAAGAAGAGTTTGGTAATAGCACTGGAATTGCCTGTAATCAAATTCGTGTCGCTATGAAAGCTTTAACTTCAGCTATCCAGAATTCCGGGCATCAACTCTTGCATAATCTTTATAACAAAGTTGTGAATACTGAACCAAAAAGTGACTTTCGTGTCCGAGCAAAAGAGCGTCTTGAAGAAATGACAGCTGAAGATTTTGTCAATCTTTTTATCGAACGGAAGATAGTTTTTGTGTATGCTTTTCTTGATACTAACGATGCCGATCGTCGTATGGAAAGCGATTTGGAACTTATCCAAGAGGTCACAGAGGAAGTGCTACAAAAAGCAGATATAGATAAACCTCAACAGGTTCTTCAAGATCTTCAAGTAAAGGGCTACCTTGATGAAACGTCTAAGCTGACAGATAAATTTCTCAGGGAAAAGGAAGAAGACTTTAAAGGTACAATAAATGTCCCAGGGCTGTATAAAATATTAATGCGAAACTGTTCCCTTTATAAATCTCTGATTGGAAAACTGGAAATCATTGAACTTTTTCATAGCTTTAAAAAGACAGAGTTTGAATTTCAGATTCAACAGCTTGATCGCCCTGGAAAGGTTGTAAAACGCGACATTTAGAAAGAATTCCTTAAGATTTTCCCCGAAGCAAAAAACGACAGAAATAACGTTTTTTTAAATGCTACTCTCCGGTTCAACCGTCGTAAAAATATTTCTTTACTATTTTAAATTATTTCAAGCTCTAAGAATGTGCAATGAAGGTTAATTTTTAGAATATTCCTTCAAGTTCTTGTATTATAATTATTTTAGCTTAGTTTTTGTATCATGATAAGTATTCTAGCTTTAAAAAAAGTATAATTTATTCGGTTGATTGCAAAGGTAGATTTTACTTAGTATCTTAGTATATTGTAAACCCGACTGCTTTATTCGGACTAGAAGTTAAGATAATCCGTAGCATAATTTTTGTTAACAATCAGATAATATAATTTTGTAATTTAAGCGATGCATTTAGTTAATAGAATATATGTGTGTTAATTTTGATCATTAATTACAGTAGAAGTTAATGTTACTTTGTAATTTCATACAGTATGAACCCAAAACATTTGATCTGGAATTGTTATTTTGTCTTAGTGTATACTGTAGAAATGTATAGTTTCAAGCTAAACTATACTTAGTATTAATTCAGTAGTTTTCGGGAATCTAGGGTATAATTTATCTTATCATGTATGTTTGATTGCTAGTTTAATTTGGAGTGCTTAGGAATGATAGTTGGATAGTCTAACACCACCAATTGCTCTACGTAGCATATAAAAGGTGGCGTAGTTCGGTAATTGAGAGTAATTGAAGTTAGAGAAGACGAGAAAAGTGCAGGATGATCGTGAGTTACCTCACTAATTGATAGTTTGGTTGGTTGGTTGGGGCAGTAGCTCTGCCCCATTTTGTTATCCATAGAAGTTTTGCTAAGATTGTTGTTAAAGCTATAATTAAGTGGTGTTCTTCCCCTAATTTGTTTTGTTAGGACTTCAGTTGTTGGTAGTTTAATTTAATATAGAAAGTTTTATTATTTTTGAATCTAATGCTACTAATGGATTAACATAACGCGAGAAACTTTGGCAATCACTTCCCTTTATAGCCTTCGAAAAGGCTTTATTTCAAGATTTTGCCCTTCAGCATATATTAGATGCTGCACATTTTATTCTTTCTTGCAAATATAATTACTATAAGATCCTCGCATTGATTATGTAAGATATAGATGTTGACATAGATAACATAATCATTAATGACATAATTTTTTAGCGTCGCCTGGTCAAGAATTTGAATGATATTTCAACAGAGGGCTTAAGGTGACGATTAAAAGCTAAACTATGTTTTTACTTTTAAATTTATGAAAATTTATCAGGTTAACATACGTCTATGCGCGTTTGCTCTTAGAGGAGTATGTTGCGGCTTAAGTAGAGGGTTCATCTCTTCATATTTAGAGGTAAACGAATAGCTCCGTTAGCAGTACAGCGTTGATAATATAGTTTATAGCGTTTTTATTACGAATCTATACGAGAATGTGTAGCAGTTTCGGCTAATTACAGTAGTAATGGAAGTACGCTGGCATTAAGAAGTAGAATAGTCGACTATGCTTATAATGTAATTTCATTATTGCTCATGATGAAATAGTGGAGTTATACTATTGGTACTATGCATGCATAAGGTCATAAGAGACAGCTATATAAGGTGATATTTTTGTGTAATGTCTTAATCTAACTGTTAGATAATATTGAATTGTTATCGAGGAGATTAAGCCAATTATCCGGTTTATCTTAGCCACTTTCTGCTGTCATTATGAGTGTAGAAAAGTGGATTCTTCTCTTGTCAAGCTATCTATAGCATTAATAAACGATACATTTAAGGTTAAACAAGGTGTACCTAATCTTGTGTCACGTTAGAGATTTACTCAATTTTAATAACTCAGATTTTGAGATAGGCATTTACGAACCTAATATGAAGATTTAACATCACTCAAGATGTAACTAATAATAACCATCTAACGTTTAAGGTTATTGTCTGCCAAAAGTCAGACACATAACAATCATTAATGATCAATATGTTTGATCATACAACTCTGACTGTAACTTAATTCTAAACTAGAACGAGGAACAGAGCTTAGTAACAGCTAGGTACTTTAATAAATAACTATTTAAAACATTTTAATAGGTATCTGAGCGTATGCACGTATGTTATTTAGTGTAATATACGCATGTGGTACATTATTCAATTATATTACCAAAGACCGATTTTTACTCTATAGACAGTCCGTTAGTACATCCCAATGGAATGTAGGAAATAGCTAAACATCTGTATATAATCTGTACGAAAAATTTATTATCACTGAAAGTGTCTACATACATGTGAGTATTGATTCAAAATTTTTATTATAGCATTTAAGTGAGCTTACGAGTATAAATGAATATTAAATTATCTTCAAGTACTTAAATACTTTATCAATTTATTTTATCTTACCTTTCTCTTATTTATCTTAACTTTATCTTAAAGTACTTTATCAATTGATATATTAATATCTGTTCCTTTAAATTAGACTATTACTAAGTTTATATTGTAAAGATATCATACGGTTCTACGCTTTACGGCCATCGACAATTATATAGATAGTAAGGTAATAGGAAACCATTTTCTATTCATCTCTATCAATAGCTAAACCTCCAAGTATGGATTCTACATATCATGGATCCTAATTAATAATATGAAATCATTCGTATGAACATTTTCTCGATTGCTATTATTCATATCTTTTCCGCAAATTAATGCTTCATCAGATAGACGCATACTGTAAAGGTAATAAGAAAAATTACTTTTGATTCATGTACCAATTGCTAACCCTTCCAAAATAGATTACATCACCGGGCCTAGTTACAGATTGAATTTTAACCTTGTGACTCAAACAGGATTGTCGTTCTCATATAGCAACCTGTATGGATGGATGTATACAAAGGAACATCACCTATCCGGACAAGATTTTTCATATTTTAATAGCATTTTTATATATCCTTTGGTAGAAAATTAGTTTTTGATAACGGCAGAGTAAACTTGAATAATAACAGGATAGGCTAAGATTAAAAGACTGCTATTAACGGCTTTAGAAATGAATATTAGTTGGGCTGAATTGTAGCTAGTACATGATCGATTTATATTATGTTCAATCACGTCCTAGTAGAGCATGACTTAGTATGGTGTTTCTGCAAGTGTTACATCATACTACTAGACTGCAATTTGAAGGATTTGTCGCCTATTTACTGTAGGATACGTTGAAAACAAATACTGCTTATACTACAAAATAAATCAACTGTTATCCTACATACTAAACTATATATAGTCAATCGATTTTTGTGTTGACTTTTTCGACAAATTAAGGTATAGTACTAAATGTTTAAGGGTAAAGTTGGAATTAGGGTACTTTAACCTTGGATTTCTTACCAATCACCTCGATACGGAAAAAAAGAAAATCAAGTGACTAATAGGGGGAAGAGTTGGACAAAAGCTTTAAAATTATTCCACGTACAAGAGAGACACAATTTGCAAGGTAGGAGCTTGAGTTTTCGAAAAATATTATTTCTTTTTGTTGATTTTTTAGCTAGAGAGATCTCTAGCTGTGACAACCATTGGCAATGTATCGTTTCCATATTTCACTAGGACGTGTCCATTGCAGCAGATTTAAATCATATTCCATGTCATGATGATCATTTTGATTCTTTTTGGATTTGCTGATATTATTGATAAGCCAAGGCTGCATTACTTTATATTAGTCCCAGATCGGTTCAAAATTATTAATTTTACTTTTGCCAGATAAATAGTTTAATTCGTTTAGCCAATTTGCTTCTTAAGATAGTCCGCATACGAACAAGACTTCATTAATATCGTTTATATTACTTGTTATTATTATCATTTAGAAGTAAACACAGTATTGTAATAGGCTGATACAATTCTATCCACTAAAACATAACTTAGCAGTTGATTTTTATAATTAAGCTATTTCTGATCTGCTTTTTGTAGATTTAATGATTTTACATGATCACATATCGATGCAATCTATGATTTCTATGATATAATGCTGATTGCGTGAATTGTAACAGCTTTAAACATCCTACGATTTAGATGACACAGAAGTGCCAGCTTATTAATACTTTTAGATACGACCTATTTCACTTTTAGTTATAATTAGTAATGATAGAAAAGATCAAGGTCGTATTTTATCGTATTGAAATAGTATGCGGTACTGTATAAACTAGATAAGAGTGCAAGATTACCAATTTTCTCTAGATAGCACTTGTTGTAGTATAAACCCGAATTGCTAAAAGTAATATATAATACATTCAATGAGCTCATAAAAATGATCAAAATAATTCAAAATTTCTGCATTTATATTTGCCGTTCTTGTCTTAGCTTAATACATTCAGTGAGTTCATGGAACGAAAAAAATAATTCACAATTTTTGCATTTGTATTTGCTGTTCTTTTCTTAACAGACTGATTGCGAAACTAGATTGAAATTGAGGATAAACACGATTCAGTAGTCCAAGATGTTGCAACGTTTACCAAGAATTAATCTTTATCTTCCTGGAGCACAAAGAGTGTTTGGTAGATTAATCATGCAATCAAAAACTGCCACAACAACTGCGATACCTGAGGAAGAAGAGAAAATAGCCGATGCTAAGCCTTTCAGTGAAATACCTGGTCCCAAACTTTATCCCATCATTGGAAACTTGTTGACCTTAATTAAAAATAATGGCTACCATCAAAAAAGACCCCATCTATTGTATTCGAGTTACAGGCAAAAATATGGCCCCATCTTTAGGGACAAGATTGTTAATATGAAATTATTATTTGTAACTACACCAGAAGACTTTGCAACTGTTTTCAAGGCAGAAGGAAAATATCCTGATAGAGGACCAACAATGCCGTGGATTGTTTATCGTGAACAACGAAAAAAGGCTAAAGGTGTCTTAATCGGGTAATGGATATTGTAAGATTTTTAAGCATGCTTTGGTATGAATAGCAATTAAACATTGGATAGAAATAAATGTGTGCATCTATAAACTTTATTTGCTATGGATAGTATCCAAAAGTTGAATTCAAGTCGTTTGCATGCAACCTAGGTTATTACTTGGATGATTTTTCAACCTCCTGTTAATTGCATAGAAAATGACAGATTGAAAAAGTTGTAGTCTACTTTCACCTCAAATGATGGAAATTAGGAGTATAATTTAATTTAATAAAACATTCTTATGTCCATCTTATCTTAAATAGCTCGTATAACACTGTCGATAATATACATACAGCCATGATGACTATTGGATTACTAATCAAAATAGAATGCATACTTTAACTTTAACATCCAAATTGACAAAATCAATCTCATGCTGTCTATTTTTTGAATATCTTCATAGTAAAGGCGAAGAATGGCGAAAATCACGAAGTGTGATGGATAAAAAACTTCTTAAAATGAAGGACGTTAGTGCCTATAGTGGAAGAATGAATGAAGTCATCTCAGATCTAATATCTCATATAAAGCGAAAACAAATTGAAGATAATCTGAATGGAGAATTAAGCAATCTGCAGAATGCAATATATAAATGGTCATTTGAGAGTACGTAAGAAATCTCTTACTTCATACTTAGATTTGGACCTAGATAGAGCGACAATCTTCTAAAAATGTATTGATGAAAAGGCAAACTACTTCATAGATTTGAAGATGTTTATTGTCGATTGATTTTCAAATGTTATTGCAATATATTACCTAAAGTAGAAGGAATAATGCCAAATCTTAAATACTATTCGTAAGAGAGCTGACGTATCATTTCTATTAAAACTCTAGCAATTAATAGTGTCTTATTTAGTAAACGGCTTGGAGCATTCAATGATCCCCCAACTCCTATAGCAGAAAAATTTTATAAAAGTGTCTGCAGCGTGTTGAATATTACTGGTAACCTAGTGCTAATGCCACCATTTTACAAATATTTCAAGACCAAGCAATGGAAAGAATATTGTAGTTATTGGGATACATTATTTGAGATCGGTGGTAAATTAATTGATGAAGAACGCAATCGATTATTATCGAGCGGACTTGATCTTTCGAAGAAGCTTGAGAGTAATCACCGGACTGAAGATATGGAATTTTTGCCCTATGTTTTATCCCGTGGGGAATTAAGTGATGAAGAAATCACCGGCAATGTCATTGAACTGATGGGAGGAGGTGTTGATACAGTAAGTTATCTTTCTATGATTGCTTTATTTAGATGTTTTATCTCGAGAGTGGGATATTTTTAAAAAGATATACCGTAAAATACTGAGAATAAACTAGTTTAGCTATTTTTTAGCGTTATATCTCTTCTTTCTTTAATCTTACGTGAAATATTCGTAAGTAATCAGTTGTAATCAAATGAATCTTCCTCAGTCTTCTTCGTTTTATCACCATAAAATTAATTGGCTATAGCAATTGTTGTAATTTTTGATTTACTTTCAGTCTGCAAATACGATTATGTGGGTGCTGTATATATTAGGCAAAAATCCTGATATTCAAGAAAAGTTATATCAAGAAGTCAGTAGTGTACTTAAAAATGGACAATTTCCTGATAGCCAAAGCGTACAGAAAATGCCTTACTTGAAAGGAGTCATAAAAGAAAGCGAAAGGTGTTTAAAATGATTTTGGGATGAAATTGGCTGTAAATTATTTGTCCGACTAATTAGCTGTACGTCATCGATTATTAGATTATACCCTGTATTGATTGCGACATCGCGTATTCTAGCTCAAGATGTTGTGCTAAGTGGATATCATGTCCCTGCCGAGGTATAATTGTAAATCACGACGGTATAATGTACATACATCTACATATATTTGCGTATATATATATATATATATTAACACTTCTTTTTTGTAATTTTAATTTCAAATATATCCGTTGTTGTTGTATATTTTGAATAACAGACTAGAGTTTACATGATGATGCATCTTGCAGCAAGAGATGAATCGATTTTTGATGAAGCAACAAAGATTAAGCCAGAACGATGGATACGATCATCGTCCTCACAACGTAAACGTAATCCATTTAGCTTTATCCCGTTCGGTTTTGGGCCTAGAATGTGCATTGGAAGACGTATCGCTGAATTAGAAATGGAAATACTAATTGCTAGAGTATGTTTTTCTCTAATTAAAAATTGATTATAATATATATTAGTAATTATTAAAATAAATTATTTTACATCTAATACTATTTATGTCTTAATAATTAGTTGATTTCGGAATTTCGTATTGACTGTCGTAATGAAAAGGAAGTCGGAGTAACGTTTAGATTGGTAGCATCTCCTGATCAGGATATTCGTATCGCATTTCAACAAAGAAATTAAAATGTGACTGCGAGTAAAGACGCGATAATGATATCTTTATATTCACTTAATTTCGACTCATCCCATTATAAACGGAAGATGTCTAGGATGGTATTAAATAATTAAACTCTAAACTGCTATAAACTAGCAATACCTAACTTATCGTTAATTTACCCTGCAATATATCTTAATAATTAATTGGAGTATAAATTATCCCTCTTTAGTGAGGCAGTGATTTCCTAATAGTCTAATAGTTTAATACCAAATACTTTAAGTGTAAAAATTACGTTCCTTTAGGAAGCTTATGATTCTTCGTATTTTATATGATAGAATATAATGTACACACTAGAATGGTGCGACATAAGCGCATAGTGTACGTAAAACACTTGCTATAACAATATAGCAATAAGATCGTATTGACTAACTTGCAAATTATTCAAACTTTTTAGTCCCCTTTTACGATAAATACATTGCGAAATTTGATTTAATAAAAAAAGCTGCAACCTGTCGATCTACGAATATTTATTGCTAGCGGAAATTGATTCAGGAATATACATTAGTGCAAGGTTTATGATAACTTTAATTAATGGCATACTAGACTATCAGTATGCAATTTGTCTTAATATTTTGCTTGCGAATAAAAGTCTCTTTATAGATTTAAGCGACAGAAATACATTACAGCAATAATAATTTGTTATCGTAATTCAACATGCTTGGGTTATGTCATGAAGGCAATAAATCTACTTGTCTCACTGTTGTGTACAATACAGTTATCATAATGTGCTATGCGATTCGACATCACTTCTTTTTCTTTCCTCTGTTGTTCAAACTTATAGGTAGAAATGAATTAAACTTGTATAACTTAATAATTGCTTCCATTCTTGTCATAGTTTATGAATTAGCCATTTAACTAGATTTACTATATATTGTAAAGATATCGTCCTTTGATATATCATTATCAACGGACACATAGATAGTAAAAGTAACGGAAAATCCTTTTGCCTCGTTATTAATAGCTAATCCCATCCATATTGATTAAATTATGCTGGAATTCCTCATTGAGCTATAAATCTATGACTTGTGATTCAAATAGAGGCAGTTACTTTATCTAGTATGCTGTGTAGTTATATCTGCAAACAGTATAAATAATATGCTGATGAGGTTTATATATCCAATATTGTATCTTGTAGATATGATATAGAAACTATTTCTTATCAAAAAGCAGGATCAAACTGAAATAAATTATAGCAACAAAAATTAAATATCGTAATTAAAAATACTTGGATTATGCCATGATTGTAATCAATCTACTTGTCTCACTATTGTGCACAATTTAGAATCTGTTATTAACTATGTAATTTGACATCACTTCTTTTCTTCTTCTCTTTTATCGTTCAAATATATAGGTAGAAATGAATTATGTAGACTTGTATGATTAAATAATTTCTTACGTTCATGCTATAGTCAGTAAATTAGCTGTTTTACTAGATTTACTACTGTCACTCACAGGAGTAATCCCATTGACTACTCTCTTCTAATGTGAGTGATCAACTAACTTACTAGCTACTTAGTCACTCCAAGTAACTACGGAGAGATACTGTAAGTAAGACTAACAATTTCCTCACAAGTATAATAAGCGGCTTGTTGTAAGATTAGTTTTATGAGTTTTTACTTCTATTCATACAACGAAAATATAGTACCTTGTCGTACACTAGAGAAGTATCAACTGAGCGATATATTTTCTGCTCGGGCTTATATACAGCCGCTACACGTAGGTGGTGCAAAGTTCGATACATCATTATTAACGGACTCAGAGGCAGTTGAAATAAAGTGAAATAGAAAATTCTTTTTACCTCTTTATTAACAACTAATCTCATCCATATAGCTAAAATTATGCCGAAAGCCCTAGTTAATTATTAAAAATTTACATATAATTCAATCAGAGACCGCTAGTATATGTAGCATGATGTACAGGTATATTTACAAAGAGTATAAATTATATTTCTGATGGGGTTTATTTACTCAACTGTGAATCAAATTGTCGAGAAGTGACGTTAGGTCACATTAATGTTGATACGAAGTTGTACGAATGTCTAATAAATTAGTAAGTACAGGATAATACGCTCAAACTAGAACCTATCGTAATATTGCAAGCTATTTATTATACAGAAATATACAATATATATTGTATATATGCATATATGTAGAGTTTATTTTGTATCAAAATCAGAATCAAAACTGAATAAAACAGAATATGGCAAGACAAAAAGGTGCCAAGAAATATTTTTTAGGGCAAAAATGATTCATTAAATTGCATAATTGATTGAGTAAATCGACTTTCGTTACGCCCATGCATTGCTCATTAGGATATAACTTAGTATGGCTATACTACAATGCTTGTACGCGTATAATATTAAAATGATTGTGATTGGAAGGATTGATAGGCTATTTACTGCATAATTTATTCCAAAATAAAACAATACGGTAGTATTTGGATACCATTAACTTTCATACTAAATCATTTCTAATCTACTGTTAGTTTTCAGTGACTTGAATACGGTATATTGCACTATCTGAGACATAAGCGTAGATCTACTTGAACTTTGGATATTCAAATCAGTTAGCTCAATCAGGAGAAGGGAGGGAATGCAAAACTGAAACTTCGGTAAAACTTGAAGATTGTAAGAAGACAAGCAAGAGAACTCAATTGAATAAGTGTAATCGTGTACTAGACATTATAGTAAATGAAATAAATAATATCTATTTCTTAGCTATCCTGTATATATACGTTATACAAGATTGAACTACTTACCATCAGGAGAGAGGTATGCGATTATGTTTAGTTTTACATTTTTAGCTGAGATTTGTTTATTTCTTCCATAAAATCATCGCAATCGATTTGTTAACGTTATCCATTAGCCACTATTACATTCTATAGCACTATACTGATCCCAATTCTATTTAAAATTACTGTTTCTGCTTTTGCTAAGTATGTGAGTTTTATTTCTAGAATCAAACTAACTTAGAAATGTATCCTTTATACATTATAATCAAGCCTTTATACATAGTATTCACACTCATTATCGATCTTTCATATCGCCTATTTCCTCATCAAAATTATAACCACTGATTTTAAAATCGAAATGATTCAATATATTGACGATTTGTTGATTTTGAAGATCACTTGGACTACATTTACGAATGAATAGTTGATTACTTTGTGCACTCACCTTATAAGTTATAGGCTGACTATAGATATTATCTTGCATTACTAAATGCAATTTCATGCTAATTACTATTTTGTAGATATTACTTGCTTTTCCTATTAGTTATAGATGAGAGGTGTCAGCTTTACTTATATCCGAGAGATCATCAAATTCCATATTATTTTTCATTTATTTCATTTGTATTTTCAGTTCTTATTGGACTAAACTGGATAATAAACTAGATAACAACTGGGGAATAAATACGATTTGGCAATGATGATGCTATCCTATTTGCCAAGGAATACTTGTTATACTTTTGGAGCACATAGACTACCAGGCAGATTAGTCTTACAATCGACTGCTGCTACAAATGTAAAGCCTCATGAAAAAGAGAAAATAGCTAAAGCTAAACCTTTCAGTCAAATGCCTGGACCTAAACTGTATCCCATTATAGAAAGCTTATGAACTTTTATCAAGAATAATGGTTACTATCAGAAAAGACCTCATTTATTACATACCAAATATTGTCAAAAATACGGTCCTATTTTTAGGGATAAGATTGTTAATGTTGATATGATATTTGTATCAACACCGGAAGATTTCGCTACCGTTTTCAAGGCAGAAGGAAAGTACCCGGATAGAGGACCAATATGGCCATGGGTCGTTTACCGCGAACAACGAAAAAAATCCAAAGGCGTCTTAATCGGGTAATAGAGAGCGTTGCTATTAGAACTGTCCTTTCATTGAAATAAGTTGAAAGCATCTACTACATGAATGTTAATTTCCACCGATATTTATTTTTCTAATGTAATCTTCCTTCAAGAATACGTTATATTACGCCTTTGCCTATCTTCAAGATAATAAATAACTGTACTTTAATTGAAATTGATTAACACTTTACTAGGTAGACTATTCAATGAACCGATAAAAACATTAGTAAAGTAATACAAACATCACTAATAGTATTCAAGCTATTCTGGCGTAATCTAGAGTTCTACTTGGATAATATTACAGTGTAAAACACGTTTGAAAAGTGCACTGACAAATTATATGAAAACATGACAAAATGTCAATCTGAAGGCTTAAAATATGCCATACTAGGTGTCTTGTCATAAATTGAATGAAATACGATAGCCTAAGATTTGAAATCTTAAATAACTATTTATAGATGCAATAGACTATCGCAATGACCAAAAAAGGTGACAATGATTTTTGTTGATTAGTATAAATCCATTACAGAGTTTATCTGCCAGTTTTACTAAACTAAGATTACTCTATTTACTCTAAAATAAATTAAAGTAAGGGCGAAGAATGGCGAAAATCGAGAAGTGTGATGGATAAGAAACTACTTAAAATGAAAGATGTCAGCGCCTATAGTGAAAGAATGAATCGGGTTATCTCTAATCTAATATTGTATATAAAACGAAAACAAATAGAAGATAATCTCAACGGAGAATTAGGCAATCTGCAAGATTCATTATACAAGTGGTCATTTGAAAGTAAGATATTCCTCAACTTAATTTGTGGTAGTAGTCGAATTTCAGTTTACCTTACTATCTATTAAGTAACTATTAATTATATTTAAAAAGGCTTTGTTTAATGTAGTAGTCAATTAGCTTGCAATTATTATGATATATTATATAAATCCGCAAAAGATAACACCAGAGAAAACTATAAATGTTCCACTTGGAAGTATTCAATACTAATCTATTTCTTTTATTGAAATGATAGCCATTAATAGCGTTTTATTTAGTAAACTACTTGGAGCATTTAATGAGCCTCCTACTCCTATTGCCGAAAAATTCTATAAGAATGTCTGTAGTATGATGAATGTTACTGGTCAACTTATTTTAATGCCACCATATTACAAGTATATCAAGACGAAGCAATGGAAAGAATATTGCGGTTACTGGGATACATTATTTGAGATTGGTGGTCAATTAATCGATGAAGAACGTAATCGATTATTATCTAGAGGATTTGATCTATCAAGTAAGCTCGAGAATAGTCGAATGACTGAAGATATGGAATTTTTACCATATGTATTATCACGTGGAGAATTAAATGATGAAGAAATCGCTGGTAATATTATCGAATTGATGTTAGGGGGTGTCGATACGGTAAGTAAGTTACCTTACTGCAAGTACATAGTTTAAGTGTTTTTATTTCCAGAATGAAATGTATTTTGAGATGGAAATAATGTAAATTACTAGAAATAAAGTATCATAGTCTATGTAATTCTATATCAAATCATTTTCTTATTAAATTTAATGTGGAATCATAAAAGAAAAACTATGGTACTTTACTTATAGTAATGAACATTATTTCTATCTAAAAAATTATAGTCGAGTTCGCTTTCTGTAGTCTATTACGATTGCGCTCTCATAGAATATTTTTATAATATTCTACTTCAATTTTCAGTCTGCCAATACGATAATGTGGGTACTATATATTTTGGGCAAGAATCCTAATATTCAAGAAAAGTTATATAAAGAAGTTAGCAGTGTATTGAAAGATGGGCAATTTCCTGATAGTCATAGCGTTCAGAAAATGCCTTACTTAAGAGGAGTAATTAAAGAAAGTCAACGGTAGTGTAATAGAAGCTATTTTAATAAGACATGAGTAAACATGACTTGATTGATTAATAATATAATTAATTAATTACTACATTTGTAAATTAGATTATATCCTGTGCTGCTTGCAACAGCTCGTATCCTATCGCAAGATGTAGTATTAAGCGGATATCATGTTCCTGCTAAGGTAAAAATTAATTGTTTACTATTTCTTTTCGATTCATACTAGATATTTCTTAACATTGCAGTTAGAAATGATTTTATATTAATAACGGCGTATAAGCTTTGTCATGGACAAGAGTTACCACTATGATGTTTCTGTTGTCGAGAAATGAATCTATCTTTGAAGAAGCAATAAAGGTTAAGCCCGAACGATGGATTCGATCATCGCCATCATCGCAACGTCAACGTAATCCATTTAGTTTTATTCCTTTTGGTTTTGGGCCTAGGATGTGCATTGGAAGACGTATAGCAGAATTAGAAATGGAGTTACTAATCGCAAGGGTATTCATATTTTTGTCTTATTACGATCTTGGTGAAATTATAATCGTTGTAAGTACTCGTTTATTCATTTATACTATTTGTAGTTAATTTCGGAATTTCGAATTAATTGTCGTAATGAAGAAGAAGTCGGAGTGACGTATAGATTGGTAGCATCTCCTGATCGAGATATTCGAATCGCATTCGAAGAGAGAAACTAAAGCGATAATCGCAATTGAAACGATACATTCTGACTTTAACTTATGGAATTTCTAGTATAGACTGCTAACAGAAGTATTGCAAAGATATTGGCTAAGTTCTTATGTTACAATGAGACTATTAGAGCCTAATTTAAATCCTAACATGCATGTTTTAACTGCAAGTACAACAAGTTCAACTGTTATAGGCGCTATACTTATTGAAAGTGAGTAGGGTACAAGATCCATATTACATTATAATCTGCTTTATTCATTATGTAAAGTAATTAGTATTGTGATTGTAGACTATTAGCCATGTTTAGTATGATTTACGGTAGTATCTTTTTTATATTTATCTTATGATATATTTAATACCTCATATTTATAGACTGTAAGGATAGACTATACTGTATGCTAGAGTACCGATGACTATGTGCAGTAAGTCGTTGAGCTACTAATAAGGTTAGAGGTATAAATAGAATTGTAAGCCATATATTAGGATATGCTTAGTTCATTATACTTTGAGCGTTAGGAATAATACTTACGAAAATACTGTAATCATTTCTATATTGGATTAATGATGATTTACTGTAAATATTGTGACTAATAATAAGCTGAATACAAGTAGCAAATTTGCTATAATGGATACTAGGCAGTCAATAATTATATATAATTATCGCATATGACTAACGATGGTTTAATAACATTAAAGAACACTGACGAAAGATAAATAAAGATAGAACAATTTATGATAAAATTAACCAACATGAGCCGCTAAAATAGGAAACGACTCCAATGTTTTATTTAGCGTTATCGCTAATCATAGTACTTTTATTGAAGCTCAGCTGGTATTTCAGATCTTGGTAATTTTATTTGCATACGAACGAGTAAGTTAGTATATCGATAAGAAGGGTGTATACAGTTGACCTTTAACAAAATCTCTTGCAGGTCGAAATTAGCGTTGCACTCTAGTCAGCATGTAATAGGTAGTATCATCTTTGCTAAAATGAATTATCTTATAACACCATTAACTGACCTTTTTATTGCATTATTTTACTCGAAATCAGACTATAGCTCATTATATCCGTTATAATGTCTAATTGGGAAAATATTTGCACCGATCGTGTAGTTACTGTTAGTAAACGACCACAGTATGCTGTTACGAAGTATGACGACCAGTTGCTAGAATCGTATTTCTACTGTACGAGTGCTAATCGCCGGATTGTGTTAGTATACTGTATATATGCACCTGTTTTGGCATTGCCACTTGTTGATAGCTTATATCATCCCAAATTGGCTTCCTTTTCAGCATACTACTGGAGCTCTTTTCAGTATTTCATGTGAGCAATACAGTATATATAGAACAGTTGCTGATAGTTAATACAATTAACCTTCAAGAAAGTTTAGTGTGAAAGATGTAGAAAGACCTACGTTAACCAGCAAAAATTAATGGTAAAATTATTATGACTTAAAGAACGACTACATCTAGTTCCATCGCAATGCTCACGTTAACTGACTTGCATTTTCACGTTTAAGCTTTGCTACGGTTGCAAGATTATCGACAGTTTTATTATTAATTATAGTATTTTTACTTGGCAGCATTCGTAGGCCAAGGTAAGCAAGTTAGTAAATGAATATTAGCAACATGTATCGTAGAGACTTAGCTGACGAATGGAAATTGAATCTACGTTTGCACATGCAATAACAAGCCCTGCTACAGCAAGATAGATAGTCGCTAGTTTCATCATTGATTACTTTACTTGTCAGCATACGTATTCCAAGGTGAGCAAGTTAATAAAAGAATCATGAAGAACATCTATTGCACAGATTGATCTGATTATAAATAAAGATTAAATCTAAAAGCATATCTTGCTTAAACTCCTGTACCAAGTTACGCCTAGAACTCTAGTAGAACTAGATCAAAACAGTCGTTGTGGAAAGTAGAGTTGATTAATATCATCGAAGATGGCGAAACGTGCTCCAAAATAATTAGCAAACTATTCTGTAGCCCTTCAGCTCGTTATTCTGACATTAACTTGCTTGCAATTTTGAAGACGGGCTGACTATTGCTATAGCAACCAGAGAACGCCCTGGGGGTCTCCTCCCTCCATTAGTCCTCATGTCAGTATAGCGGACAGACAGAACCATTGTAGACGTGGAGTAAGGATCTATTACCTAGGAGAAGCCTACTGTCTACGAAACAGAGTAATTTTCTTGATATATTGATATGAATAAGGCCGATTAAAATGATCAACGGTCAGAATATGGAAACATCTTGCACCGTCAAGAAAGGTACAGAATTAATTCAACAATCAACAATGAATCAGTGCATCGGTTCATTTTGTTAACTATAAACACCCAGTCTATTGAGTATATTGTTTACACTGAATCAAACAGGATACTGGCTACTGTATCGGCAGTTGGTCTCACCTAGTTTTACGAGGTAATCGACATTGGCATGCCAAACTCCTTCGCTATCCCTTTTTCCAAGCATCGGTTAACGCTAGGATAGTCTGGAAGGAAAATGAGAGCAGAAGTACAAATGATGCTACTGGTCTTAGCTGTACCAGCACAGTATTATTTAGCATCAGTGTCATCCAATGACCGCAGCTATTACACCAAGAGGTAAGAAATAGTCGTGTCCTTCAGTTATCTAATGTTCCTACAGGATCTTTACGGAATGATCATATCACCAGCAGAAATGTAATAGTATATTCGGATAGATAGAGCCTGATTGATACTATTAGGTTGATAAATGAAAGAGTTATTAAGCAATATCAACTAAAAGGTAACCGCATTATCTTAATGCTGGTGGAGTTTTAAGTGAATTAACGAAGATCATAGAGAAATAGGAGGTTACCATAGTCATTAAATTAATGTACAGTAGATTGAATTAAGGTACGCTATGATTGACCAATCCCTTTCTTATTAATCAATTTAACCAATATTGGAAACCTAACAAGTTCATTTGTAAGTTCTCGGCTGCTATACATGTAAAATACTGCAGTTCAAGAAACAAAGCCTAGTCAAGATGTTGTCAATTCTCGCTGAAAGATCATCCATTAACCTGTCCAAATTAACAATGAGTATTATTATTTCTGCTAGGTTGGTGGGCAATATTCAAAATTGGTATTCGTCTTACTTTAACTTGACAACATGGAAATGGTGGTTAGATTCGTTGATGTTAGATGCTCTAGAAATTGAAGAAGGCTTTTGTCCCGCTGTGGAAGTTGAAAAGTTTCGCAGTGGTGACGAAAATTTTGCTAAATCAACTATACCAAGAACGCCACGTCCACCTCACGTTCGATATCGCATTGGCCAAGTTATACGACATCGCCAATGGGGCTATCGTGGTGTTATTGTAGGATGGGATCCTGTCGCAAAAGCACCAAAGGAATGGCTCGATCATATGCATCCGGCAGATAAACCAGTTCGTTGATATTGAATTATGCAATGTTTTCATGTCGCAATTACGCATTATCTACTGCACACTATAATGTGAATCGCATTTCAATTTGTTCTTAAGCACTGAACGTAATCTTTACTCGATAAAAGTCATATTACTATATCCATACTATACAATAGTAGTTCATTAATCCATGCTTGGTAATATTGACATTTATTGTTTATCATCGCAACTGAGACTACTTTTAAGTCGAATAGATAGGCTGCAGACGCTTCTGAGTATTGAGCCTTACATAGTTTGTTTAGCCTGAAAGTTTCAACCTTAATTTGTTTTAGCATTGGCGAAAGAAAGCGAATTATCTCGTTCTAGTCGATACTAGAGACCGTCTAACTCCTCAGAGTACCTACGTTGCTGAAGAAAATATTGAAATTTTGACCAATCGAAAGGTAATTCTACAATTTTAATTGAATAGTCGTGCTGTATAAATCCACGTAATGTAAATTCTCATGACTATGCGGCGAATAGCTTAAGCCATGGTTCATAATGCACTATCCGGTATTATTGGTCAATCCATTTTGCCATGGCTATAAATCTTATATACTAAATATAGAGTAACTGTATCTTTTCCTCGATATAGATAATTCATCCAAAAGTAGGAGATCACTTCGAAGAATTTGATAATAGCCGATATATTCCCAGACCATGGCTGCGGAAAGTATATCCAGATGACTGATCAGTATTTTCTAGACTTCAAATAGTTTACTCAAAAATGACTAGATAAACATTTAAAGACTAAATTAAGTTTGCCCGTGAGAAGAAATAACTCACTATTGTAATGATATATTTGGGTAATGCCTAAACAATATCCTCGAGTGTAATTTGGGTTAAAAACAGTGGGAATGATGTATTATCGATTGGCTGTCCAGAAATCTATATATTATCACATGATATCTTTAGTAATAAATTGGAATTATGGGCAAGATGAATCACTCGCTCAATATGCTACTAATATAATAATGCTTGACAGTATCTGGAAGGATACTGATGTATTGCGTAATTTATTTTTAAAATGATTAATGCCATATATTTGATTTCAGGAAATACATCTTAATAAGATCTTCAATTCAAAATTAAAATACTCCATTTATAATGTATATGTAGCTTTATTATAAATATACGTGAGTGTAAATTAAATTTCACTTTCAAAATGCAATTTCAAATTTTGTTCAAGATACATGTCGGTATATTACATTGCAGGTAGTGTACACTGTACACTAATTTATTATCTTATTAATCAATCAAAATAAAACTTATAATGACGAACGTAGCATATAGCTACTTATTCACAAAAATTACAAATCCACATATCATACGTATGCCAACAGTACTGTTCAGTACAATGATCATGCCATAACAGATCGACATTAAGCAAATATATTGCAATATTCGTCTACTGATTATATAAATTTGCTGTTCTCATTGGAAGATAGAAAAATGTTTTAATTGTAAACTAATACATTTGAATCTATAATTAGTTTAAATCTTCTAATATTGCGTAGCCTTCATTTTAACTAAATAAATATTTCATATTTTAGCGTAGGAGTTTTCTGTTGTAAAAACAAGTACAATAAATAATTCGTAGGTAAAATAAAGGGAAGTCAAAATTAGAATAGCTAGCGATTTATACCCTACATGAACTGACTAGAACACCTGACAGTATCAACATCTAAATAATTTCAAATTCAGAATGGTCAAATTGCTTCGCGCTTATTTTATACAAATATTCCAGGAAGTCAGTATAACCAGATCTGGTGATTAATCAAATAACCAATAAAAGTGAAAATTACACACCTGTTCTTAATTACGCCGTTATTGCAGAAATACTGCCAAAACATTATATAAAAATGGTACAACATGCAAAATACTTATTGTTAGGATCATACCTTAGTCCTTTATCTCTTCCAACACCTCTGTTTTGTTCAGTTTGTAGAATAATTTGTCGAATTTTTGGTAGCAAGGTAATGATCATGTCACTATCATATTTGGCGACATTACCCAAGCTTTTAAGAATCTTTACCTAAAATTTTTAGTAGTAAGGATAATAAATTTTTTAAATTTAATTTTTCAATAAAGGTGAACGAACATTCGCTAGGTGGTATTATCGAAACTTTAAAACTTTCTAACGTACATTAAATTGTTTAAAGTTGGATTCGACAAAATTTTCCAAGCATTTCTGTAGTTTGTTTCTAATAAATTTCAAAAACATAGAGTAACGTTAGCGGACATTATAGCTGAAATAGAACGAGAACAATAGCTACGATTAAATTACCTAATCTCAACTTCTTTTTCGCATGATAAATTGTTTGTTATTAACTTTATTATAGCTGTAGCTATAAACGAAATAATGATAAAATTCCCTCAGTTGGAAGTTATATAAATATATATGCATTGATTGAGGATTACTAGGGAGTTAATATCAAAAATTGTCATTATTTTCACCTAAATTTCTTATAGAAGGTGGCTCTTTCTCAGGCGAGCAAGTATCACAGGCTAACAAACATGCCATAACAGACTTGAATATATATGGCGAGTCACTACAACACACAATAAAATACGATATTAGGTTTTGCCCTTAAGCAAAGAAATTTCAGTCTATCCTTGTACCTTCGATATACTTGTATCATTAAGTATTAATAGTTCCCTTACCTGACAATATTCACTTGCGGTTTGGTATTTTCAAATACAACTTTTATGAAGTTTAAAACCTATTTAAAATGAGTACACTATAATATTACAAACTTCATAAGCGTATTGTGTTCTGACTATCAATAGTTTCATATTACCGTAATTAAATTATCAGGGGGTTGAGGAAATACCAAAAAGTGATCACCAACTATTTCCATACAATATCGGCGAAATTGACTAGAAAGCAAAAAATTCTTAATAATACATCCAGGTACACTTAAAATAGAAAAAATATCAGTAATAGCCATGCGAAATCTGTCCTACCATTCGATTTCACAATCACTTGAAGTAAAGGTTTTTCTGATGCTGTTCTATTTATTGTTATAAAATCGTAAATTTAACATGTCGTAACGAAAAAACGAGTTATACTATGAAAACTAGTAATTTATTCATTCACATACAATGAAAGGATGTGACGATACTGATTGTGGATTTGACAATAATACCTATAAAAAACATTGATAAATACAATTGAAGGGATAGCAATAAAACTCTATTCAAAGTTGCTCAATTATATTATTGGCACCTGATTAAAAGAAAGAAAGTATCTAGCGAAGATTTGCTTTATTTTTCTTTTTAAGAATTCATCTTTTTTCAAATGATATAACTTGGCAAGACCATTTATAAACTTTCCATAATAAAAAAAACTGTTAACGAATAAAACACTTTTGCGATTTTAATATGGTAATTTAACGAATCTACAGCACATAAAGAACCCTTACACCAGATAGATGCTTTCTTATATTTGCTTCAATTACTGCAAAGCTGGGATTTGACTGAGCGTTCGGTAGTAGTAGCATATCAATAAGCCTCGGCAACAAGCATTGTCGTTGCGTCTACATAAATATAGGAAAGTTGGATATTAATGGTTAGACTCTTGCTACTTTTATTCATTGATATTTCCAGCGGATAAAACATTTATTTCACCAAATAATGCACTGATGTTACTACTTACTTTACTATAAATTACGTCAGGACATGATTCAACAAGGGTAGCACATATTTTATAGATTTGCCTAGGGAATGGATTGCATTAGAAAGATCAGACTAAACACTACGTTCATTATATACTCTAATAAGAAAGTTCGTACTGTATCTGCTGACGTGGTCCACTGCTAGCAATAAAGGTTTCTATATATGCTTGCAAATTGTCCGTATAAACCAATACTTTCTGACGCAGAGAGTCATATTCCGATGAACTTTGATGCTAACGCGTCATAATGACACAAATTTAGAATCATATTACTAAATCTCAAGATGAATGTATGTAAGAAATACTCGAAATTCGTCGTTAAAAATACCAATTGATTCAGAGCTCTTCCAATATTTATTAATATGTCACATGCGAGATCAACTGCTGAATTGCTGTTTTGAATTTTCTATAAAGTGATAGCAAAACAATGTAAGTATAACCGTATATCGCAATTTCCCTACAGTCTATCGTCAACAAAAACTAATTAAACCATGCACCTGATTTGAAAGACTTTCTTTTATTTCCGGAAAATCACAAATATATCTGTAAAAAACATTTAAGATCTAAGCTCGGCATAAATTTTTTTTCTTTGGAACCGACCAAATTTAATTATAAAGCAGAAATAAAATACCTTGTAAAATCGATAACTTGTAAATCACTTTCAGGAAGTTGGAAAGAACACCTAAACCAGGAATGAACAACTTGAGTCTGGTATTCTGCTATGAGGACTTTCTTCGCACTTGGCGATTGCAATAGATAACATAAATATCGACAAGAAGTACTGTAAAGTAAAAGAACATCAATTTATGTTAGTTAACACCAGCTCATGCAAGAAAAAAATAAGTAACCTTATTTCAATAAGTGAGAAACCTAGCTATAACGCGATCGGATAAGCCGACGTCATTGAATAACTTTGTGAATGGCACGGAGCAAGATACGGTACTATTACAAGGCAAATAAATACATATTATATTCAACATGTTAATAATACACGCAGTAAGCATAATTTGATTTGTGCGAGATGGACGTACTGGTCTAATGATATTAGCGAAAATTCGGCTAAAATATCCGTTAAATACGCTGGATGACTTATAGCAAGCATATCTACGCTTTTATTAAAGTAGTTTAGGACTTGAGGAAATACTTCTATCCATATCGATTCCAATACTTCTATAATGATGAAAGCATTACTATTATTAGAGGATATTAAATTAACTACCGAACAAGAGTAGTTAATTAGTAATTGTAGATGACCTAGTACGTATTGAGATTTCTTGGAATTCATGTTATTACCCATATTTAGAAAATTTCTGTTAAATAATACATTAATTAATTCAACAGCATAACTTTGTTTTAGGTACGATGATTACTCCAAAGTAGTTCAAATTTACTTCGTTACCTGACGGAAGAAAGTACATTTGCTAAGAACGAAAATACTTTTCTTAGTTCGTTTTCTCTGCATGAGGGTAGCAAGTACGATAATCCATTTCCTAGAAGAACATCAAGTTGATTGAATGTTTCAAATGAATCATAATGCAAAGCCACAACCGTATAGGCAATAGAGCAGTAAATATTATCAATGGTAGATGAGAGCTTGCAAGGTATGTTTTCTGTTAGGTATTACCTGAGAGCAACTTAATTTCTGATAATCGAAATCCTTTGCTTGCGGTAAATATTTCCTCTACACTATCAGTATAAAGTACTACGCAGTCCCACAAATGCCGACGTTTCGTAATATCATTTTGGCAATAATTAAAGTCACTAGAGTATAGAATTATTATTTTAGAATGAATTAAACTATAGCAAGCAATAAACATCAATAATATTTTACTGCACGTACTTGCATGTAACGATAAAAGCGTCTACAATAATACCCGCAATATGGAAAATATTCATATTTTTGGTAATATATAGTTGTGCCATTGCAAAATAGCCTATGTACATCCAGCAAATAATTGAGAATATGAGGATTTATGTTGTTCAGGCAATAAATAATAATAGGAAGATGAAATATTATTTACTTTACCTTTCTTTATTATTAACTCTTTTTGTGTTTCCAAATTTCTTGAATCAAGCATTGCGAGAAGGTCGAACATTTTCGTCGTCTACAGGTAAAGAAGGTACTGGTAAGGGATAAAGGATCATCTCTCCTTGTATTAAATATCTTATAAACTATTTTTCATATACCACATCTTCTGCATCAGCAATACAAGCCAGCGTAATATACAAACTCAGAAAATTATGCAATCCTACAGCATTTAATTCTCCCATTCGACGCTTGTGAAATTTAGAGTATATTCTAATTGCAAGAAGAAAATCTTATTACAAATGATGTGCTATCGAGAAAAGAAGCAATGGATATGATTTACAGAGCATGTTTAAATTACCTTCCTTTTATTTGTTTCCATATTCGATTCGAATTCTCTATTGACAAGAGGTCCTTCAAATGGAATGCAAGATGTTGCAGAAAGTAGCCGTAGCTATTTTCATCTTGTCTATTGCTATAAAGCCGAAATGTTAATAAGTCAGAAACGATTTCTTATACCTCATTGAGCCATTAATAAATTTCAACCGCTGACAGTATACTTAACTTAGATCTCACCTCTCATCTATCCCTTGACACCTTAAAACACATTTATCCATCCATTCACGAGCAGAGCGACTAACAATTACATCAAATAAGAATCGATAACAAAACAATAAGTAAAATAGACCTCAGTGAGCACTTTAAAACAGATGTTAAAGTAAAAATTAGTAACCAACTCGTTACCTTAGTATGGGTACGTTATCTATCGATTGCAAATCAAGGCGATATGAATCATTCTATAGTCACGTAATAAAAAAAATACTCTTTCTAACCACTACCATTTAAACAATATCGACATCATATTAGTATTAACAGAGTTTGTAGCACCAACCAATCGCCGATGAAAATAGTCCCACATCCATAATATTACATCTGTATTTGCACCCCAATTCTTCGAAAGCATTAAACAAAACTGTAAATGAAGTCGACGATTCCCTTCTCCGATATCCTGATCCTGATAAAAGCGTATAATGTAATCCAATTAATATCATCAAATAATGAAAGGTAATGCTATCATTATAGTAGTGATTGCAGTATAAATAGCACCAACCGGAGATAAACTTAATTTCAATAAGTCTTGCACAATAATCCAGTTGCTAGGTCGACTTGTCTAATGATGATAAATGTAACTTAATGAGCTCCTAACACGTCCAAAACTTGTTAAGTAGGACAACATCTATATTTACTAAATTTTATATGTTACGCTTCGTGCAAGCGAGTACTATAGTAGTAGTATGATTGCTTTATCAGTCTATGTACTCTAGAAGGTTCAGATTTTAATTGGCCGCGGGCATCGTACGAATACAGGGTAGTAATACTAGCCAATAACCACCAGCTAAAAGTTAGTGGGTCTTTGCAGTTAAACTGGTTGCTACCTGGCGAAAATAAACAAACCATCGTGGTTGGGTAAGGTTGATACTATAATTTAAATGGTTTCTTTTAACGATAACAAGTGTAACATACAATTTTTCGGCACATGGTCGTCATCATGAACTGTATCAATGCTTAATATTTTGCTAATCACGGCACTGTTTAGGACACTCCAAAATGCCTAAGTATAAGTAAAAGAAGAAAATTTATACGAATACAATTAAATACCTAATTAAAGCGGTGATACGAAGTAAGCTGATGGGTGCATTGTACCTGTGCACCATAGTTTTTGGAAATATCATCTGTAGTGTAAATAACTGTCAACCAAACTTGCAAGCAACAGGAGCAAGGAAATGGAAGCGATCTCTTCCGTTCTTCGGCTGATGATGCCTTCAAGTCATGTTTTGATTAGATTAATTACATCATAACTTATACGCATTAAGACGATAGAATAGTATTACAACAAGTGAATTTACTTTGCTAAATATATTGCTTGCAACCATCACCAACTCCCATAGAATATCGATGCATGCAGCTTCTACGTTAACGTTACCTACAGAATAAAAGTACAACAATATTATTCGGATATGTAACTTTAATTACAAAGTCAGTACCATTCTTTAAAAATAGTAATGAAAGGGTTTAATACTCAGTTTTTATTGTACTAACATTGTTTCGACATTAGCCTATAGAGTGTTTCTATGTAGCAAAAGTGCATATCTAAATGCAAATGAAATAGATGATCGGTGATAGGTCTACTACTGCTAACACGGAATGCTATTTGATGCGGTGTTAATGAGTCATAATATTGAAATAAATGGCCACTATAGGAAATAGCCTTCGATAATTGTTCTGCTAAAGCCGACGACAAAGACAACTGTTGCGTATAGAAAGCATAATCTCGTAACATTGGATGAGATTCGAAATCGTCCATATACCTGTAATAGAAAACACGCATAAAATATAATAATGGCAAAATTTAGCAATTAGCAAACTATGCAATCCCTTCATTAATTCATTCAGATTATTTATTAACAATGTTCTCGGTAACTTATTACCTATATACAAATATACAAATGTATAACAAAAATTCAGCCATTTCATGACGTTGCTGGCCAAGATTGGTTTCTGTAAGCATAAACAATGATTGAAATAGAGTATTGTTAGTGTTTGTATTTCAAGTTTAATCGCACACAAAAATATTATATTAAAACGAAGTTGAAGAAATTATTTCTTTCATATTAGCAATTAGACCTGTCAAATCCTGTCTACTAATTGGATTCTTGAATGTTAGAATCTTTTGCCTTCAAGCATGAAACAAAGCAAAAGTAAAATGTTAGCCAACCAATGCAGTACCAGTAGGTATAAAAGAGGCCGCATGGATCTCGAATTGATGTACAGTAGGTATTCGACATGATTCCTAACAACTAATATACTCGTACTCGTATCACTATCAAGTGAAGTATAGCATGATGAATAAACAGCCAACCTCAGTAAAGCAAAAAGTTTATCAGTGTGTTGAGCAAGTGCTAATGGAGTAACCCAACGACGACCCATTAATGAACAATTGGACCGTTGGAAAGCTTCAATTTGTGGATCTTGAGACTTTAGAAATCTGTGTAACAATTCAAACTTTTAGCTATGATGTATTCAATCATCCTTGATACTGATGTGAAATATCGCCTCTACTCAATGAATCAGTCACCATTAGCTTAGGTTGCACCTTACCGAGCAAGACGGCCACTGCCTATAAAAGTGGATATTGATACATTTTCTAGCTGTAACAAATTCATTTCATGGCGACACTTGAACCAATGAGCTTCGACATCATGCCCTGAATGAAGACAAGGACAAGCAATATCACTTTCAGTATTGATGTTTAATTTTCAAAGGTGGAAGCAGGAGAGCTGCAAGCATGCACAGCCATAATCTACTCTAGCTTTCCTTGCAGGCTCATTTTGAATACCATCTACTACACATTGACGATTACATGCATGATTTACCTGTGGAAAGGGCTCGATCTAGCATCGGATTGCCCTTTTGCGGGATCATTAAATCAGTCTTCTCGCTGAAATCATCATCTGAAGATGGCAATGACGTTGTTGACGAACCACTTAATGATATCAAGTCGTCCTCGACGGCGATATCCATAGGCTCCATGGCACAATTTATTCAAGATGACTGGATTCACTGGAAGAAGTCGCCATTTTGGATTCTTTGCTAGACAGGACGAACTGCAAGGATGAAAGTGACGTCGATCAAGAGCTGACTCGACAACAAGAAACAACACGAAAGACGGACGATTCAACCAACACTAGGACCTGACCCGGTCAAAAGATGAAAGTTATGCAGCGTCAATCTCGACCAAGGGGATGCTGAGTCTTTACAGTGTACAGTACAGTGTCGTTTTTGCTCATTCGCGAACAGTACTTGTACTGTACAAGAACAACAACCGTGTACTGTAGGTCGGGTGAAAGTTATGAAACGTCAATCTCCAGTTCTCAACCGACGGCATACAGTACAGTACTGACATGCTGTACGTCCATCCACGAACTGGAATCAGTGTACTGTACAGTGTACAGTACCCTACAGTACTCTCGTAGGCATCACTTTGCATGTTTATACACGTTCGTCTCTATTCGTCTTAAAGCACTCTCACAGGGAGACCTCGAAATCCGAGGGGAAGCTGTCCACGGTTGTATCACAGAGATGCACGACGGAGTTTATATACGGTACAAGCTCGTCTCAGCATACTCTCACAATGACAGCTCAAAATCCGACTGGGACGCTGTCCAAGGTTGGATCACAAAGATGCACGGCGGTGTTTATGTTTACAAGCGGTACACGTTCGTCTCGACACACTCTCACAGAGACAGCTCGAAATCCCAGTCTGACGCTGTTCAAGGTTGAATCATAGAGATGCACGACGGTGTTTATAGACTGTCACTGTGCGGTAAACGTTCGTCTCAACACACTCTTTTTTACACAGACAGCTCGAAATCCCAGTCTGACGCTGTCCAAGGTTGAATCACAGAGATGCACGACGGTGTTTATAGACTGTGCGGTATAAGTTCGTCTCAGCACACTCACACAGACAGCTCGAAATCCCAGTCTGACGCTGTGCAAGGTTGAATCACAGAGATGCTCGACGGTGTTTATTGTCATTCTATACGGTAAACGTTCGTCTCAACACACACTCAGACAGCTCGAAATCCCAGTCTGACGCTGTCCAAGGTTGAATCACAGAGGTACACGACGGTGTTTATTGTCATTCTATACGGTAAACGTGCATCTTAACACACTCTCATAGAGACAGCTCGAAATCCGAGAGTGACGCTGTCCAAGGTTGAATGACAGAGATGCACGACGGTGTTTATGCTCGGTATACGTTCGTCTCAACACACACTCAGACAGCTCGAAATCCCCATGTGTCACTGTCCAAGGTTGAATCGTAGAGATGCACGACCGAATAGCCTGTTTCTACGGTAGGCAGCTCAAAATCCGAGCGTGTCGCTGTCCAAGGTTGAATCACAGAGATGCACGACCGTCACGACAGTTGCTATGCCACCGAAGGGAGATGACAGAATGGCAAATGTTGCCAATCGCCAATGTCTCGCGCTTACAGATTGAATGGATTACTGTTTCTTATAGATCTATATCTAACCTTGCGAGTCTAATAATACCGAGTGTCCTTATACCTGTAAATTCTGTGTATCTCTTGGTGTTTTGAATCTGTCTTACAATAAAGCGCTCCTCTCCGACACAGTCTCTTTGTGATAGAAGTCTCCTGAATATCTACTTTATAATATGACCAATGATGAGCAAATTGCCAATGAATACTTGGGTAATTTAATAATGGCTTTGCAAGAAACAATTATCTTAGCATATTTTAAAGGGTTAATTATTATCAAATAATATTAAAATAACGATTAGCATAGTACCAATAATGTTTTCCGCTGATGCCTAACTAAAGTCAATTAATTCCAGCTTCTTATTTTACTAGCCAATATCTCAAAAACGAAATTCAATTTCTTCGCTATCAAAGACACACTTATATTCATCATATTTATGTAATTATCTTCATTATTATTTTATAATTTATTATATATGCCTCCACAGAACCTAATTTGTTCTTATAGGCTACCTCTTCTGAAATTTCTAGAATTAATTTTCTAGAAATTAAGCTGATAAGCGTATAAAAGTAGAACGATGTAAACCTATCGAAATTTTTTGTTGGTAGTCGCATTTTTACTTTCAATTTCTTTCATTTTCAGAATTTGCTAGTTAACTATATTTCTCTAAGCGTTACTAAAGCAATATATCCATTAATTAATTATCACTTAATAGAAACGTCATTCAAAACAAGTTCATACCATTTCAACATATTTTATTCTACGTTTAGAGCAATAAAATTGTTATGAAAGATTTAAAAATAAGATTATTACAGGAAATTGTTATCAGAAAAGGATATCAAAGTACTAGGGTTGCTATAAGATATTTTATGTAACGCACTTAGGATAGGACCTCTCCGTATGGTTAAAATTTCCTAAGGACATGGTCAGTAATCTATTTTAGCTAGGTCAATAACGTTCATTCTATCCCCTTCCATCGTATTGATAATATGTATGAATATTAGCGTACAGAGAACAATAAATTGTTATTACTCGCACAGATTGCCATAAAGAAGAAACTTCAAGGACTAAATAATTCAAAATTAAATAGCATAAACAAAGAACCGTACTTAATTCTGGTATAAAAATAATCATTTCAAAAATGGCTCAATAATTTCATTGCATTTTAAAATTAATTTTGCCAATTATAGATAATAACTTATAATTCATCGCGATTACTTGAACTTTCGTCATCAGCTTGTCCATCTTTTTCGTCTCCTGTTTGTGACTAATTTATTTCGATCAGATAAATTCAAGAATGGGATTAGTTATTATCTTTTAAGAAGTATACCAATAATTTAAGCAAAAATTGGGATAATTTGCAACAACTGTGGTAATATCATTATAATTTTTAGCCTACTTGCAAAGATATAACTATCAGAATAAATAAACTATGCAATCTATTTATGTTTTTGCATTAATACACTTACTAAATCATCATCTTCAGATTCATCACTATTAGAAAGAGGTACAAATAATGATAGCTTTTCCGATAGCTTGCTGTTGTTCTAATTTTAAATAGAAACATATTGACAAGATGTGAATAATCAGTGCTTTCTTACAGGGTTAAAATATTATTGGAGAAATGACTGCAATAACAGTATTCAGCAAATTCTTAAAGAATTTTAAAGGTAACCTCATCAGATATATTATTAATTTCTTCTGTTGTGATAATGCCATCTTTGTCAGTATCTACTTTTGCAAATATCTAAGTAGTTTAATAAAATAGATTGCACCATGTGGATGTTACATAAGCTATAATCTGGCCATGCTGAAATATTAGAAAGAACTACTGGAATACTTCATTCTCGTAAAATACCTCGATACAAAATCGTTTGGCCTGCTTCAATTCCTCTTCATCTGATTGCTCAGGTAGGCTCTAAGGAATAAAAATGGAATTAAAAAAATACGCACAACATGTATCAAGCTTTTTCGATGATATTAGGGTTCTAGACTGCAACCTCCTGGTTAAATATTTTAAAATTCTAATTTTTAACCTGAATCCTGAATGGCACAATTTTAAAGGCTACAGCTAATTAGAATGATTCTTGTCAATTGAAAATGACATATCCAATTAGGCAATAACTTTTTAATCATAAACTTAGCTGACAGAGAATAGCAAAAATGAACAGGGCGTCTACTTGATAAAATTAAGATTCTAAGATTTCCATTTTTAAGAGCTTTAAAGTAATAATATTTTACTGTTAGTTACACTCTAATTTGATCGAAAATAAGTATCATCAGTAGCTAACGATGCCTGCAGTATCTTCAATAACTCAATTTTTCCTTAAGTAGTGAATAATTTTTACCACAAACATTGTTAACGGAATGAATGAATTTCAATGGTAATTTCTAATACTGTAATACTTCACGATTTAAATATATGAAGTTAATAGATTGAGAAAATTAACGTTTAATGTTGAATCTTATTAAATTGTAATGTTCTCATTGATCAAGTTTAAAAGCATCCCAGTGATGGACGTTATTGAATACGAACCATCGAAAGACTTTTTACAAGTGTCTTCAGATCATTTTTCTTCGCATCTTCGAAAAGCCACTTGAGATATTCCCTAAATCTACATATTAAATAAGTGAACATGTTTCAAAATTCGTCAATAGACAACCATGATAAACAAATTATACGATATAATTCAACTTTAGCCCGTTGTGAATCAATTTTACTATTTGACTCTCCGAACTTAATCTACTCCCTACTCGAGGTATTCATCATCTTCAGCTGGGTCTGTAAGCCCAGTAAAATTAGTTTCATTTAGAGTTTGCGAAACTTGCTGGACATCTTTGCATAAGCTTGCGTCATATGATTTTTCAGCAGGTAAAAACCAAGTATTTACGGCAATATTGCGATTATAAGATCGAACATGATGATACCTATAGATAACGCCATTAGCAGCAACAGTTTTATAATTAGAGTTAGACTATACAAGAAAGAACAAATTATGATAAAATATCCTCCAGACTGTAACATTATATCGTCGATCCACGTAGCCTATAAAAACTAATAGACTGAAGTTTCTCATTGGTATAGGGAATCAGATAAATGCCCTTATTTATTCCAGTCCTGCTAAGCACAAACCAAATTATCTACAAATATATGTAAATACGTCGCAAGCTATCGAAGATAGTAGAAAAATCTAGTATATAATTCAGTATTTAATCACAATACCATTTTTTGGTAAGTAAATAGCTCGAAATTGCAGAAAATGATGCTGTGAATTATAATAGTCAATGAGTGGAATAATGAAGCATATGCCTTACACTTGGTAACAACAAGGATAGGTATACGTATATTGGAAATTTCACTAAACTTTACAAAACCTCCATCAATGCATGCTCAGAGAATAGCATGAACTAAAGAATCAAGACTGGAAATAGAGCGTGGTAAAGAATTGAATATCCTAGTTTTACTTACCAAAAAACTGGGATGTATAAACAATCGCCAGGCTCCATATGGACATGTATGTAAGATACCTCGGCGAGCTTTGGAAACTTGTTCAAATCTACACTGAAATATTATAAGTTAAAGATGCATTTTCATTACTAGGAGTGCCATTTGCTATCTTACTAGCATTTAGATACTGGGTATGTCAATTGTAGAAATAATTGTGGATCTATTTGGATGGCTAATAATGCAAATATATATTATAAGACACTGTTTTAAATCCTTGATAGAAACAATTAGCGCCTGCATTGTAGATTAGAAAATTTATAGCAACGTCCATAAAAGTCATTTCGATGTTTATTACGCTTAGAGACACACACAAAAAATAATTGTGAATACTACTTCTTATATAGACAAATGATTAATACTGATATCAATTATATATATTTAAGTACCATTACAAACCTAAGCTTAAAAGAATAGTACACATATATACAAGTATACAACATTGGACTCTTGTTATAACTGCTTTAAGAATATCATATTTCTTTGCTGTAATGATATCGCATATTTAGTAATAATTTCTATCCTTAAAGGATGCTCATGATACGTATTGTAGCCTTTTTAAATCGATAGATATAGAAGGGCTTTATATAAAGTGAGATTTTATAAGAAATGATAATACTTCTTATTTTAATTTTGCAGACACTTAATTACATTGGGTCATAGTGCTATCTTACCTGTCTACATCAACATTGGAATAAGCACCTTTAGAAACTTCGATTAATTCCTTAAGAGCAAAATAGGAAATCAATGACCATAGTCAGCTTAAACGCTAAGAAAAAAGCTGCTATTGTTATTCCACTATATTGGTTCTATTTCATATTTTAATAGGCAATAAAGCAATGGCTAGAATATTCCTAGGTTGCAGTGACTTAACGTACGCTAACGTAAAATTAAAGGCATTTTCATAATTGATAAACAAATCGATTATTTGATGTTACCTCTCTCGGATAACTACTATTTATCATAACTAAATCTTTTGTACCACGAAATAAACAGTTGAGATTCTGGTACCCATCTGTATGTAGAACAGACTTTGTTCCGCCACTGCTAAACCACATTACCTAAATTAGAACGCATGACATCAATTTCACATTATGGCTATTTGAAAAATTTATCCTAGAAAAGCTCGAGTACCTAGCTGTCATTGCTAACACTTACATCATCAGTCAGAGTAAATACTTGACATTGCAAGCAGGACGGCAGGTATACATCTTTTCTACAATATAGGTACAAAGATTACCATCGAAATTAAATTAATGGAAAATGAATAAAATTATACGTACAGAAAGCATAAAATATCGTTTAATTATGTACAATGCATAATCATGGTTAAATTTTGAATGCACTTATAGCACACAATATCCACATGAAGTAGGAGAAGATTGCAATATACTATCGATTGAAATCATAATGGAGTCGTAATAATGAACTGGATTTTAGCAACATGCTTAAAATCATTTGTGAAATACGGTAAATATCTTTCATGAGTCTATAGTCTATAAATAATTATAGTCCTTCTCTAGAATAGCTTTAATTAATATTAAATGAGGGTAGACAGTCGTACTTTGTAAACCCAAATCATACTATAACCAAAAGAATAGATGGGAATTAATGATGGTGCGGGAAGACTTCATAAACTAGCTATCCTTTAGGCATAGTCACAGTAATTCATTGGATTCTTACGACAATGCTAAAATACTGCATGAAATAGGGTAGATATTATCTTATTAGCATAGTAGTTAATCACTGTTATCCTACTCTAGAATGGCACTAATATTAAGTAAGAATGGACAGTAATTTACGTCAGATCGAAGTCAAATATAGCTGCAATGATAAAGTAGATTTAGTATGGCAAAGTCTATGGAATCATCTATAAATTAGCTACCCTTAAAGTCGTCAATTAAATACAGTAGATATTTTTACGTTAACCTATAGTCAATATTTATAGTCCTTCTCCAGAATGGCACTAAATGTTGACTAAAAATGGATGGTAGATTACTGCAGACTGAAGTCATAATATAGTAGTAATGACGGATCAGAATCAGTACGATAAAGTCTATGAAACAAGTTATTCTCAAAATCGTCTATCATATAAAGTAGATATATTTACATTGCCCTATCGTATAGTCAATAATTTAGTTCTTCTCTAGAATGGAATGGTACTAACGTTGAGTAAGAATGAATTGTAGTTTACTGCAGATTAAAGTCATAATATAGCTACAACGACAGATCCGATTTAGTTTGGTAAAGTCTTTGAAATTAACTATGAACGAGCTATCCCTAAAATCCTTTATTAAATACTTTTTTTAATTTCACATTAAGCTATAGTCAATAATTTTAGTTCTATTCTAGAATAGCATTGATGTTAAGTAAGAACGGACGGTAGTTTATTGCAGATATAGTCATAATATATGTAGTTAAAACGACGAATTAGATTTAGTATGGTAAAATCTTTGAAATCATTTATGAACTAGCTATCCTTAAGATCGTCTATTAAATACACTAGTTATTTTTATTTTACCCTATGTTAAGAAATTTAGTCCTAGTCTTGAATTTTACTAATTTTAAGTAAGGCCTAGCAGCAGTTTACTTTAGAACGAAATCGTAATAGAATTTCAACGATGGAATAGATTTTGTAACATGTACGAGTATTTCTGAAATCATCTATGAGCTAGCTGTCTATCTTTCAAATCCCCTATCAAATACGGTCAATAACTTTGCATGAACATAAAGTCAATCGTATTAATCCTTCTCTAAAATGATACTAATATTAAATTAAGAGTAGGTAGTAGTTTTCTTGGATCAATACCATCGTCTTGCAATAAAAAGGACTTGATTAAATAACCTTTTACTGAAATTATCTATAAACTAGCTGCCATTAAGACGTTACTAAACTCGAGCCATTTTAGGAGTTTTAGCAGAATAGATAGAAATTTACTTCTGTCGAAAAAAGGTAAAATAATGATAGGTGTAAAATGTTACATGCTGTTTTGTTTAGCAGTAAGTAATAGCATTGATCGATTTGATGTCAATTTTCGTTTTACGTAACAACAAGTGTTAGCTAATGGAAAACTATCTTAATGATTGAGGTTGGTTTTAACTTTGAGCGTTTGCTTAATTCGCTATCAAAGCAATACAGCTAATTTCGGCCAAAATGGTTGCTATTACATTAACGAGAAACAAGTTCTAGGTAACAATATTCGCATGTAAGGATTTATTCAAGACCTATGGATTACCATAGAACTAGTGGATGAATCTACTGATCCATTTTCAGTAAATATCTCACAATCTAAGTCAACACCATACCATCAAGGAGAAACAATTTCTATACAACTGTTTTAATATTGAAACTAATCCCTAAAAAATGAAATCGAAGGGATATTTATCTGCTACTTTACCGAAATGGCTCTGGCACTTTATCGACCATATATTCGTTAGTATTATTATAACGAAGTAGAAAATCTTTAAACGACATATCTTCAGGCATTATTGTACGATTTTCTTTTTTCCGTTGTTCAACACTGATATTAACATTAGCTGATTCTGGCTCAGCTAAGAAATAATCATCTGACCATAACTTAAAAGCGGGCGATGATTTGGCAGCATCTTTCATCAATAATGGCTTATTTTTGTTGAGATACTCTTCAATAAAAATTTTTAACGATGGAAACCCATGACAAGATTCGATATCGGATGAAGGACCAGCGAAACCGATAGGTTTTAAATGGCCAGGATGATTAGAGTAATCCACGGCCCAAACGCCATTCAGTATGGTGGAAATGAACAAGCAATAAGTTAAAAGGGTGACTATTTGAATTTCAAGGATTATTTTCATGGTGTTTAATCTAAGAAAAAGTAAATATATTGCGTTTTATGTTGATTTAATTTCACTTCCAAGATGGTTCATTAGTTTCCTCCTACTTAGGTCCTTCCTACGTGATCCAGTGAATCGCTTGCGATTTACAATTGTGCTTTATTTTAATACATGCTAATTTATGTTTTTGTCTTCATTCCTAATTAAATCATTAATATGAAATAAGATCAAGAGAATACTATAGCGGAAACAATATAGGGCCGTACGCATCGGCGTCTTTCTGATGCTTCTCTTAAAGGGTACAGTAGACACAATTAGCTAAGTTAACACCTTGTCTCTACTCTCAGAAGGTTGTTTTCTTCCTAGGCAATTTCCTTTAAAACGCTTAGTATGGCACTAGGCTCGAACTCCATTCGTTCTATTCGAATCAAGATTATTTCTTATACGTTCAATATGATTACAGTTGTCGTCTGTCTATACTAGCAAATAATTTCTCAAGATTCTTCTGATTTTGAAATAGAAATAGAAAATGGTTACCTGCAGAACTATGATTAAGGGCTAGTGTGATAGTTCGCTTATTATAACTGTTATATCATCGCCTGTTTATACTTGCAGATAATTATTAATTTATGGCAGTCAGTCTAGTTAATTTTAAATTAGTTTAGGTTTACAAGATTTCAATTCAAAAGCTTCCATTGGATAGTAGTTTATGAAGTATCTAAAATCAATAGTTTATTCACAACTAAAAATAGAAAGTGATAAAGTTTATAATTTTGCACAGAGATAAACTTGAATAGTCTTTCTTGCATTGGATAATGATAGCAAAATAGTTTGTTTAAAATAAATAAATTTTCATTTATTGGTCAACAAATTGATATTGTCCAGATCAATTTTATCTTTCAAATGGACTAATTACTTCCTTGATCGAATGAAATCTTACAGCATATATTTTTATAATGAAATACATGAAAATAGCTGTGCTAAGAGGACTTCTTCAGCATTCAATAAATATAAAATGAATATTGATCATTCGAGTTATCGTATTAAATAATTGATGCTTGAAAGGGATCCTTACAAAGATTCCAAGATTGCAGGATAGTCGATGTTTGATTTCCAAAAAACGATAATACTTATCCGAGAAGAAATTTAATTACATAAAACAATTGCATACATTGCCGCTTGATAGAATTTACAATAAATTATGCCAAATCGATTTTACAATTAAGAATCAAGGTTACCCTCGTAAATTGCGATAGAATTACCTTTATAATATGCATTTGCCCAACTATGAGTCCAATTTTCATAGAAGATACAGGCACGTAAACTTGCTGTCTCGCAGATTTTATATGAAATGGAACTCAATTGAATTTGCATTTAAAATTTTTTAAGTTTATCGAAATGAGCAGTCATAGAATTGCTATAAAAGATTGGGTAATCCTGTTGATGAAAGGCAACATTAGTTTACACTAATATGGTAGGGACTAGAGCTCCTCGTGACCTTGCAAGTGATCGTTATTGACTTGATTTTCTCCATCTGGTTTTGATATCTAGATTCAATTGAAAGCAAAATAAATTTTTTGATTGGCATTAGCATCCAAAAGACAAATTTTAGAATTATTAGAGAATCCATAGTTATTATTACATTAGAAATTAGTCTACTATCAATTACAATTGGATCATCCTTCGATTTTCCGTCTTTTAGAATTTGCTTCGCGTCGTTGTCAGTTATAAGGTTGGATGCCATTTTGCCAATTTCCTCATCATCCTTTTCCACACAAAAAGATATGAAGAATCTCGTTCATTTTACGCAAATAATTTTAAAATTGTTACTCCATATTTCTTGAATCATGACCCGAACCTGACTCGATATATTGTCTATTTCTTCTAAACTTAACTGGTTATCGCCATTTTTATCAAGCTTTTTGAAGATCTAGTATTCAATAGTAAAATCTTTTATCAGCATTTATTTCAGCATTATCCAAGTCTACAGTGAATTATTATATGCAATGCATCCAACCTTGCTAGAAATTTTAGCAACCTCTTTATATCGCTTTTCATCGTTTATACTAGTTAATCGAGCAGTCTCCTAAATGGAAATAATTGAACAGATTATTTGATAGATATCAATCAAGTTTGCTCTAATTTCGTTGGAATAAGATTATAACGAGGATGATGCAAGAAGAAAATAAAATGTAAAAACTTTTTATCCCACAGCATTAGGCACTGACTACTCACTTTTCGCATGTAGGTAATAAAAGCATCTAAGCCAATTTCGTCTTTATCGCCTAGTGAATCCAGGAAGAAATCCCTAAATAATTATGTTTAGCAATTAATTGCGTATCCTTTCATTGATGAATTCAACTTTCCACGCCTTTATTATACTCGTATATTAAAATTTTTAGGATACAGTTTAGTGGCTAACCTACATTTTCAATTGACCATTTCTGCATACAAAACCGTATAACTATATAGTCTATCTACTCCTATTCCCCTTACGCAAAGCTGTTTTCTTGTGGCATTTCGTCTTCACGAACTTCATATTCTTCTTCAACCACTTCAGTATTTCCAAGAGAAGCATCATAATTGTTCATTCCAATAAATTGAAATTGATCAAGGGGGACATTTCTGTTAGGTTTGCTATTACAGGAGCTCAAGTTGATTGGTTGATCATAATGTTTAAACCAGACATTGACGGCTAAATTATAATTGAACGACCGAACTTGATGATACCTACAACAAACCAATGTATTCTTACTTAACTAAACAGATTTAATATGACTGCTTCGTTTAGTTTAGCTACCATAAATAAGGAATATAGAGACAATCTCCAGGCTCCATGTGAGCTTTCAGATATTGAACATCTGCTAATACTGGAAATTTATTCAGATCCACCCTAAGAAAATAGATAGCAACTTTTACTCGATCGAAGCAGCCATAATTATTTATTTTAATATGAAGGACTGGTGATGAACATTATCGAGTAATTAGATAAGACAGAATACTGCAGTAAAATGATAAATAGCCGGTCTTGAAGTATTTGGATTGGATTATCAATCTAAAGAAATGCATAGGATGCCTTTGATGGAATGCCTTACACTAGCTAGTACCTTTTTATTAAGCGATCACATTGGAAAAAGCTTATTATGAAATTATTTTAGCCTGTTAAATTGTATGGGTATTTTATGTATCAATCTATCAAAATAGGTAGACAGACATACTGCCTTTCGATTGAAAGCCAACTACTATGACCGTTAGTTATTCTCTGATAATTAAAAAATTTAATTTCTTTAAATGTCTTGACGGAAAACAGACTTGATACCCGATGTCATCTATAATTCTCATCTCATGCGAGACCATATATGATGTCTAAGTTAACTTCAATTCTTATTCCATATTTAAGTCAGTAAACTCGCTTGTAACTTTTTTCCACTATATTTGAAAGTAAATATGTGCAGGACTCAAAGCTAGTAACAACAATTTGTGTTTCTGTATTTTAACGTTAATATACGAGTATCAATTTCACATACTGTTATAGAGTCTTTGCATATTCTGTAGGCCTTCATCAACTATATGCTACCGGTTTTGTGAATCATTTTATGTAGTATCAAATCATCACCGTGTAAATGGTTGCTAAGTATCAGTATAAACGATTCATCAAATTTAATTTACCTGTCGACATCGACGCTGGAATAATGGCCCAGTTCAACGTCTATGATATCCTAGAAAACATCAATATAGTTTAAACTCAAGCCTTAGTAAATTTTCAAAATTTACAAACTTAATTATGGATAGTATAGTACGTAGCATAAAGTCTTCAAGACAAGGTCTACTAAATCAATTTCCTGTCTAAAATCTCATTGTAAAATTTGTAGGTTGCGATAGAACAATAATGTATTCGAAATGGTTAGGAGACCTCTCCTTTTACGCATATATAAATATTAATCGTTTTTCAATTAAGTAGGACTTTCAATAAACAGTAAATATGCTTGGAACTGTCGAAATGGCCATAGTTACATAATCTTCAATTAAGATAGTAGTAGGGCTCCTGGCTATAATTGGGACTACTTACAGTTACAATATAGTCTTAAATTTAATGTCTTCATTCTTTCGAGGTTTCATAATTTAAGAAGACAGATAGAGTAAACTGTGAAGAATATTGTTAGCTCTGACTTACTTTTTCAGGATACGATTTATCAAATAGGATTAAATCTTTGGAACCACGGAATAAACAATTAAGGTTTTCCATACTATCTGTATGAAGAGTAGATTTTGTGCCGCCATTACTAAACCATAGGATCTAATTAGATGAACAGACATTATGAAAAATTAGCCTAGGATAAGATAAACTGCCTATGGTTTCGTTTAAAGCACCGATTGATATCTATTTCTGCATAGCAAATACAAGTCATGGATACGCTTGGCAAGGTAAAGAGACTGCAAATTGTTATAAGAATTTCGAATTGACTTGTTATCTTAATGTAGTTATTGACTAATGAATCCAAAGCTGGCCTCAACACTTTTTAAATGATTCCAGCAAGACATTGATCCAATTAAACTAAATAGATAATGTTAGGAAATGTAATGAGTCTAATTAATAATTTAGCAAGATCGCTCTGAATTGACCTGAATCAAGTTGACTAGTTGCTATCATCAATCAATCTAATGAAACAGATCTTAACTGATTTAGTATGGTAAAAACACTGGAGTAATATATTCAATCTGTCCAAGATCTAATCTGAAATCACTTAATAAAGGTAAGGTTAACGGAGTTTATACAAAATTTGTTAAATCCCCTAATAAAGTAAACTCTAAACTGATTCAAAAGTTTTGCTCTATACTGCTTAACTAGCCTGTTAGTTCCATTTCATATTAATCATCTACTACCGTTCTCTATATTTTATGTTGACATTCTACGTATTATTAAGCTTCTATAAAATAAGATTATAAATTCTGTGTAGAAACTATAAGTTCATTCAATTCAAGCAGTTAAACGATCAATCCATGCTATTTTCATACATACATCTTCAATGTAGTCAATGGCATCGCAAGATATGCATGCAGGCATGTAAACATCCTTCCTATAGATCCAGAAATGATTTAAATTAAAAATTAATATACATAGTATATATCCAATAACATGATTTTGGCTGTTATTTGAAAATCACAGATCATATCAAAATATCTTCACATTAGCCTAAAGTTATTACGGTAGATTTCGTTATGAAATCCTTCACTTTCGACAGATTTTGAAGTAACAAATTGCTTGGCAATGTTACCTTAAAAATGACGGCACCTTATCCACTAAATATTCTCTGGTTGTCTTGTATCGCGAGAGAAATTCTTTAAATGTCCCTGATGTGACATTTAATGCAAGGCTTTTATCTTTCGGTTGCTCTATTGCAACTTTTGAGTCAGAAATATCAGGAATAGATTGAAAGTAATCGTCAGACCACAGATTATAAGCTGGCGATAGTTTAGCAGCGCCTTTCATGACCAAAGGTTTACTTTTGTAATAATATTCTTTGAAGAAGGTTTGTAACGATGGAAAACCACCATAATATTCAATGTCACTAATCGATCCTGCTAGGCCAAGGGGTTTTAAATGGCCTTGTCTATCTGAATAATCATCACAAGAAACTACAGACGTGAAAATAACAAGGTAAAAGGTGAAAGCTAAACGGAGTAAAAATGGATTAGCCATCTCCACTTTGTTGAACTCATTTACTAAGCTCTTCTCCTACAGATTATTCATAAATAGACTTACTTATGGGCATAACAATCACTTGAATCACAAATCGTCTACTTTAAAACCCAATTATTGTCAATATAGACAATAGACTTGTCAATAAAGATACTGTTTAATTAGATCAGGCTTAACAATTAACCTTGTAGGCACCGCCATTGTGAATTCTTTTACCACAACAAGTTGTCACGTATAACTGCAGCGAAATAGAGAATATCAAAGTACGAGCATAAACTGAGATTTAAAATCGACAGTAAAAGGTGCCAGAGTTATTTTGAGAAGTATGTGTCATCAAGCCTAAATCAATTCTAGATTTAAAAGTAGCCCTGCTAGATTATAAATCCTGACGAAATGATAGATGGCAAGCTAAAATTTTATTAAAATGATAGTATCATCCGTAACATATCAACAAAAACCTGCAGCCTCCTTACTGAATTGCAGTAAGATTGAGAGAGGACAAGTTCTAATTAAGGACAGATTCTTATGCATCGATAAAGATGTGCACGTACAAACATATATATATACAAATAATTAACGAAAACTAAATATAATCAATTCATAGGATTAAACAGTAATCCTAAGGGCAAAAGGACAGATCCTATGTTATAAATAAATTAGAATAGGCTTGGCTCTATGACCTCTGCTATGGTATCATGCTACTCAATGAAATGATGAAATTGAGTCTAGCAGTTACATTATAGCAAGAAATAGAGAATTCTTATAATGAAATTTTCTCATAGCTGAAATAAATAGTCAAAACATGATAGCAATTTCAAGGCTGTCTTACTGTATTTCGTTATTATTTTACATAGAGTATCACGAATAAATTAAAGGGACAATCAATTAGCAACAAAGCAGGCTGAGAAATAGATGATTCACTTCTTCTCAATTTTAATTATATTATGGTCTAATGAAGATTATGTTAGAGCCAATCTAAATTTGCAAAAAATTAATTATAGTTCATCTTGATCGGTAGACGATACTTTTACTGTTGGAGCTGAATCTTGGCCACTATCAATAACTCTTCCTGTAGCGATAGCTTCGAATTTGGTACTGGATATATGGTCATAAAATTGATTCAATTGGTCTATGTCCTAAATCCAGTCACATTAGAAATGATTTAATAGCAGTACTTGACAAATCTTCTGAATGCCGTATAAATAGACAACTTACAGTCTGTGAGATATTTTCCACCTCTAAGCTAGTTATCTTTCCATCATTATTTGTATCAAAGACCTTAAATATCTATATAAAAAATGGCGATATTATGAAACGTTAGACATAAAGATACAAATTAGTACCCACTACTAAATCATCTTTGGCTTTATCATAGGTATGCAGAAATAGATCAAGAGACTAAATGTATCAAGAGTATAAGAACCTTTATCATAGATAAATATACAGAGTCCTGCATTGCTATTTCAGGAAGTTCCAACATCTATGACATTTGATTGATTTAAGTTACACGCAATCATTCTTTATTTGTGTAGTGATTAATTTAAAGCTACTTCTCGTTGTAAGTTATCGAATAAACAATTAGGCTGCCATTTAATATCATTATATTTACTTTAAATGCTAGTAAAAAAAGCAAAACTAATCTTGGATATATAACAATCAATGGGTATTGAGATGAACCTCATCTAAATATATAAAAAAATTAATCTTGGTGACCACTTTCTCCGTATTAAGTGATGCTTTCAAACCAGTTCTACGACATGAATAATGGGTTAGTTTCTTAGCTAAAGAGATTATTTATTGAATAATTAAATGATTTAAATTAAAAACAATATTCATGCTGGCAGTATAATTTACATCAGTCGCGTAATATCATCAGTATTCTCCGATTCGTCAGCACTCTCGCTTTCATGACTAAAAGAAAATTGATCGAATGTTTTATTAACCAGACCTTCTTGGCACCCGCTCAGGTCGATACATGTAGCATTTTTTGGCTCAAGCCATACATTAACCGCTATATTATGACCAAAAGACCTGACATGATGTGACCTAGCGTCGAAGAGAATAAAGATGTTTAAGAATAAAATTTAAAAAGCCAACTAAAATGATGTTTTTGAGGGTATACTGTAAACTTAGAAATACTATACGTGAATGTCATTAGTTGCAACTACAAAGATGAAATAAACTTTACTGCGATTAAAGTGTCATGGAATAAAGTTTAATTGTAATATTATGGCAAAAAATGTTAAATTAAACTGATTATTTCAGGTTTACTTAGTATTACTGGCTGGTACTAGCTTAGAATTAGGTTAGAAGATATCTATATATACGAATGTGTTAATAATAATAGATTTTAGCATAATTGCATAAATAATATACTTTCATTTAAATTGAAATAATTTCTAATCCCGACATTGAAGAATAAGTATTGTAGTAGAAAGAAAATAACTTTCATCACCAATATTATTTATTACGGTAGTACTTTAGAAGATATAGCATGGAATAACTATTACGACCTAATCGGATACGGATTTATTATAAAGTAAATTTAGATAGTACGTTTATATATTCGCTTTCTGATATTCACTTTGATGTAACAATACTAGCATTCAATTATTTTATAGCTAAAGTAAAATAAATAAATTAAAATTGTTACCAGTAGAGAGGGATATAGATACAATCGCCGGCTTCCATGTGTGCAAAATGGTATTCTGCGTTAGCAAGTGTTGGGAATTTATTTAGGTCTACCCTACATTAAGTGATTTAAATGCTAGTTTTTAGTTTTAAGTATAAATCTTTACTCGCAAGTCCTTATAATGCTTGAAACCGAGTTTTAGTTCAATCAAGCTAGTACTCTTTAAGATCTATACCATCTTTTAGATAATGAATAAGATGATAAAGCGTTGAAAAGTTGCGTTTCAGTGCAAAATACTAATCTTCTAGAAGCAAGAATTCCAGAACTGAGAACACAACACGGCTGATTAACCGTGACTAACATTACGAACCTATCGACATCAACGGTAGAATAAGTGCCTCTTGGCTTATCAATGAAACCCTGGTTAAGAAAGAGGTAATAGTAATTAGCCATTATAAAATCCTATGCAATAACGATTGCTGTCAAGAGTAAGTATTCTGATCGAAACTAAAGTCTTGAGAAATTTGTAATTATCGGAAACGAACTTAAATAGACAATCCTACTTTGATGCCTACTTCTAGAGGGCTTACACTACTTTATAATTATCATGTTTAAGCAATTTAAAATGTTATAAATATACAGTAGTTGATACGACTAAATTGAAACCCCAGAACAAAATATCAAATTAATCTGGAAAGTGAACTAGGCTATTAATTAAAAGCAATGTGATTTCTATTTACCTTATTGGGATATTTTCTGTCAATCATAATGAACTGTTTACTGCCACGAAGTAGGCAATTAAGATTTTCATAGCCATCAAAATGTAACACAGATTTAGTGCCACCACTACTAAACCACATCACCTAGTTGTGAATTTTCAAGTTTAAATTAGTGCCAAATTGTTGATTTAATATTACATATAAATAATTGTAATTATGCCACCATACTCTCCATATCTATACCGAATACTAGGCTATTACCGTTTAAATTTTTATAGCAGATTATAAATACAATATATGGGAAGAAGACTTGATATTTAGAAACGAATATTATTCGTCAAAGTAAATAGTATTGCAATCTTTTAATATTATTATACTATATCAGCCAACGTGATAAATACATATATTATCGTTCAGTACTAATAGAATATTCGGAACAGAAATTTGCAAAAGTATCGATTGGAATATCATTAGTATAAAGGGAAAGAAAGATATCTTTGCCCCTAGATAACACTATAAACTACATACCGAATACATCGAATGCAAAAGATATAAAATACCAATGCTAAAATTGACATATGAACTACAATTTAGCCAACTAAAGCATTACGTTAGTTTTACTAGGCTATATCAGCTCTTAAAGCTATTATTCTTTAATTTCACGTACTCTCCTTTAATATAAAGAAAAGGTCCTAGCCTGTCACGACTACGATACCACTTCTTTATTTATATTTCATTTACTATTAATAAAATCTAATGTCGATATATCATTTAAAAAGTGGAACTTTATGTGAATAGCATATTTCACATGGTGCACTCAAGACGAAGAAATTTTATCAATGAAATATGCGATAACCTTTCATGACTGCTCTAATTCGCTATTACATTTCATAGTTCATGCTGACTAACACTAAGAAGGTTAAATTTGGACATGAATTTGTAGTCAATTATTTCTTACATGATTAGAATGGGGTATCGTATCGCAAGCTATGCATGACGGCATCCACAGATCCTTCCTATATAAAATTGAAATCAAATATTAGACATTCAGTTTTACAATCAGATTATTCATTTTTATATATTATATAATGTTAAGGTTAGGGTTAATGATTCTAGCAGTGTGTAAGCTAATAGCATAATATTCTTGTCGCTATGTTAAAATTTCACAATCAATATTAAATTTGTTGCTACTTTAGTGTAGTGATCCTTATTAATTAAAGCGAACTACCGAACTTTGCTATCGATTGATAGAATAATTGATGAACGTAAAGAAATACATTGGAATAGTAGCTGAATATAGTAGTACATAAGATAATATTATAAGCTTGTCTGTATGTTTAAAAATTTGACGATTAATATTAAAGTCTGTTACTTCTCTAGTGTAGTGATCCGAACTAGCTGAAATAAATTGCCAAACGTCAACTACCGATTGATAGGATTATTGATGAATGTAGAGAACTTTATTTTGGTCATGGTTCTATCAATTACAAGCAACGGTAATGTAGTTTTAGTACTGCTATGATTTATATTTTAACATATTAGTTAGTTCTAATCAACGATGAAGTAGAAATTTCTATCTCCTTTGTATCATTTCTAATAAACTTGAATCGATAATGAAGAAAATGCTCTATCAATGTTGAAATTTTAGGCCATCGAAACAGATTACAGCATCATGACTAACAATAATGTCTCCATGAAGAAATAGAATAAAATTGCCAACATAGACTTTATTTTTAGCTTACTGAAGGAATTTAGGTACTTTGTCAACCATGTATTCTTGTGTTGTATTATAGCGTTGTATAAATTCTTGGAATGTTGGAAATTTAGGTTGCAGCGTACGATTTTCCTTCTTTTGCACTTCGGCAAAAATATTTACTGTTGATGCTTCCGGAAATGATAGAAAGTAATCGTCAGACCATAACGTAAAAGCAGGATAGGATTTCGCGGCACCTTTCATGATGAATGGTTTGCTCTTGGCCCAATAATCCTGAAAGAAGGTTTTCATAGTTGGAAATCCATCAATCTGTTGCACTTCAACTTTAGATCCAGCTTCTCCGAACGGTTTTAGATGACCTATCTTCAATGAATAATCATCTGTTGCAGCACTAAGATGATGACGAGAAAGGAGAAAGAAGATCGTCCACGACAAGATACGGACATTCATGTTTGTTTTTAGATCATTTCAACCTGCTTATAGCTTTGAATATTTCAAATAAGTAAATGATCCAGACTTACATCTATTTGAGTTAAATTGAGTTTAAAACAATAATAGTTGATAACTATACTTAGACTATTGTCATGATAAACAATGAATTAATTTACTTATTCTCGCTATTCATGATATTATAATTTTTTTTATTTTTAATTCATTATTACAGCATTCGATTAAGAATAAATTGCTTATAATCCGGTCAAACCCACATCTTATAAATTCGATAAAGTAGTTGCAAAATAGGATTACTAAATAAAATTAGTAGTTATATGGAGGATTTACGGCAACATTGCTCTTTGGAGCAATGTTTCAAATCGCAATAACACGCTTACAGCATTCGTAGTAAACTATAGATTAAAGTAGACAAAATGATAAGTTCACCCGTAAGTATTAGTTTAAGTAATTTTGTTTTCTCGGACACCATTTAAAATGATTAGTGCTAAAATAATAATCGTCTAGCTAAATGATTCATCGAATGATGTTATGGCGATAGGGTTTTCCATGTATCATTGGTCTTGTCTTTAGATATTGAAATAATAACATTTATATTAAAAAGTGTTCGATAAAAATGAACGTAGACTTTGATGATCAAATTTTGATAGGGAATTGTTGCAATGACTACTTCATACTTGCTGCAAGTCGAGATCGTTGGAAAGGATTGATAGGCATAAATCTTATATGCCACTGACTTTTGCCAAAATTTATTAATAAATTTTTACAAATTAACTGGAATCTAAAGTTAACTTATTCACTATTTATGACATTATAATTGAATAGTGATTTATTATTATACATTTTGTCCAAAATAGATTGCTTATAACCGGCCAAACTGTATCTCCTTCATTAGGAGGAATAATCTTAAGATAAAGAATTAAAAAGAAGCAGAAGTTGCATGAAAAAATGCCAGATATTGTTATTCCTTTATCTATTTTTCCAATCCTAATAGTGTTTTACAGCACTCGTAGTTGGTTAAAGATTAAGGTAGATTAAAAAGTACTGTACAGAACAATTTGATCGCTATGCTATCACATAAATGATTGCCATCGAAATAATTAATTATTAATCACCGGTTGGATGTCTTATAAAAATGTAGCGAAGGCTATATGCCTTCCATGCGTTACTGATCTCATAATTTTGTACTGAGATAATCAAATTTAAATTTATCTTAAATGAGTACGGTAAAAATTATCTCTTATTTTTATTAACAATTCCGACTAGAAGTTATTGTAATTACTATTTTGATACATATTTATAAATAATGATTGTTGAAAAGGATTAATAAACGGAATATAATATATATTGCATTGACTTCCACTATAATTAATCAACCAATACCACAGAATTATATTAATATAAAGTTTACTCATCTCATAGGATTCATATTAGTTTCTGTCTCTGAGAATTAATTCGCTTAGCATATCGATTTCATAATGAATTTGCTTGATGCAAAATTTGTCTCGTGAATATGTTTACCTTCACATTATTTACCTAAGTGTGCAAGTGATGTTGCTTGATTCTAAATGCATCAAACAATTTTCACAATCTAGAATAGCGTTTACTCATATTATAGGATCTATAACATTAGCTTGTAGTTTCGCTATTAGAAAATATGGAAATTGCCCTTGAATCTTACTCATTTCATTTCTTATCTTTATTAAGCGCGTTATAAAGATGCAAAAAGAAAACATACATTAATGAAGTTCAATTGCGCTGCAAGAAGTAGATTGGTTCCGTGCTGTATTCGTAAGTGGGACCAATTATTATTTACAAAGTTTGAATTTTGGAGGTTATTAAGCCCTTAAATAAATTCTTTTAAACAATGACAAAAACTTTAGCTAAACGAGTAACTACAAGGCAAACTATCTTGGCAATGGTAATGGCAATGGAAAGTAAGAATTTTTGATGAAAACAGGTGCTTGACAAATATTTACAGCAAAGAGATTGACATTCATAAAGTGTTAGTTTAAAAAGTAGAGTTAAAGTAGTGAAAAAGAAGCCTTTATATTACGCGTAGGAAATATGATATTTTCAAATTATAATTCCTCATGATTTTCATTCTCTTGGCTTCCTCCATTATTTATGTCTCCTTTTGCTCTTAATCGTTCTGTTTCAGCTGCATTCCATGAATTCATCAGTTCTAGGATTACGCCTTGATTTTCACGACTCTTTTATATCAAAGGTAGGATAGCAATCATTTTTTAATCAAGCAAAATATATACATATGCGATATGAAATGACAGCGAACCTGCTTCCTAATGCCATCAATTTCTTCATGAGTGATATAGCCATTTTTATTAATGTCAATCATGTTGAAAGCCTAGCTTAGTAATTAATACTCGATTCAGTGTCTAGGCCTGTCTATTACCGCCGTAGATTATTTGTGATTATATTATCGATTTGACACTTAACAAGGAAAGTGAGATTTTCAACCTTAACAAGACTTTGATCGCCAGTGTTATCTTCAATTTCTAAAGTTTTAGCATCCTAGTTAACAAAAAACGTTTATACAAACGGAAATTTAGTTGTTATATTTTGTAAAAAATAGCGAAAGAGCCTTAAACGTACCGCCTTTAATAAATATATATATGTCTTTAAATCAATTTTTTTCACATCTCCCAATTGCTTATGCAAAAATAAGCTATAGAATGATGATAAACATCTTAGTTACAATCGTAAGAAGCTTTTATTAATTTCATTTCTAAAATCACTATTGCAGAACAAGGATATCGTAGCGATGTCGTAAATAGGACATCAAAAGAATGTTGCAGCTTGCCTGAACATTTCTGCACCTTCATCGAGCTCATCACGACCATCGTGGGATGGTGGTTCTACAAGCGAATAAGTGAATTGATCTAAAGTTTTATAGGCCTTAGTAACATCTTGACAAGATGAAACATCGAAAAATTTATCTTCTCCCTTCAGCCAGATGTTTACAGCAATATTATAACCATAGGATCGCACTTGATGAAACCTAGTATTATTAAATGTCGTAATGTAACTAATATGAGTGAAATGGACATAAACAATAATGTTTTAGCTTCTAAAGGCTGCTATAAGTGCCTTAATTCAGTCATTTTATCAGACAGATCTTAAACCTTATTTCTAACGTTGCGCCTTGCACAATGCTAATAATGGATGGATACAGCAGATCAAGTTAATACTAAAAGTCGTATAGTTACAGAAATTGATGGATTACTAGTATGATTAATATATATTAAACTGAGGAATTGATATAATTATTATATTAATGGAAGCTGGCTAGTTTTAAACCTTGGTAATTTTATTTGAGACTTTATTTAAAAAGTTGGTAAACTCGATCGGGTTAATACTTCACAATTGAACTGTATAGTACTTTTAGATACATCTATTAAGTTTAACTATAGATTATAACGACTGAGATCAGATACTCCACTTTAAGACTCTTCTATATACGTTCTAATAGCATAGTAGATAGCGTATATACAATATTTAGAAATCGCAATAATGCTCTTCGATTCATTAGTTTTATACATTTGTAGTATTATTGGAAATAAATTGCGGCATAAACTTTACTTACCAACTAGCTGGAACAAATATACAGTCTCCTGCTTCAATGTGTGTATCATAGAAATCGATTGAAGAAAATACCGGATATTTATCCATATCCACCCTATAAGATTTTTACATTAATACTAGAATTACTTTATCATGTTTACAGTATACGGTTAGATTGGACTAGTGCTATTCTAAAATCAAATTGCACTGTATTTGCTAAATCATTATTAGCTAAATAAGCAAATAGCTTACCTGTCAACATCGACATAAGAATAAGTACCAGGAGCATCAATAAATGTCTTTCAGAATAGATTAAAAAACATGATTAATAACTTGAGCTAAGCTTACAACTGTACAAATACAACTAAGTGATTAATACCTGATCTGGAGTGTCCTTATTTATCAAGATGAAATCTTTTGTACCACGAATTAAACAATTTATATTATGATTTTGATCGGCATGAAGTATCGATTTTGTTCCCCCATTACTTAGCCACATAACCTAAAGTGGTAATCAAACTACTTATACTACATATAATTAAATTACGCTAGTAATGGTTGCACTTTAACCGGTGCTAATAGCTGTTAGTATTTTCTCTTACTGGTTCAATATGAATAAGATCGTCGCATTGAACGCATGGTGGTAGATATAAATCTGTCCTATGTGATAGAATGGATACTAAATAAGAATTTGACAGCATCAAAATATTATTCGTTGATACAGATGAACAAAAATAATTGATTAGATGTTCACATTAGTATAGTCACTAACGATATTCATATCTTTGCATATCATAAAAAGATGATTTTTTGTACAAAAGTCGCGAAAATAAAACCCTTTTCTGGTTTAGATTTTTAAGCTGGAACAGAAAGTCGCTCGCAACAATAAAATTAGCTTGGGATGATTTTATTTAATAAATAAGGAAAAAGTTTTGTAGAGAATTCATTTTCACATAAAAGCTCATCGACTTTCAGCATTCCAAATAAAAAAGGAATGAAAATATCTTTTATGATGACCATGCTAACTCACGTCTAGTAGTAACTCATTTTATATGCATATCACGTAAAGAGAGTATGCTGATATCTTTTCATCAATTTATTTTCATACGATGACAGCAGTTCTGCAATAGTAATTCAATGTCTGCGCTTACTCGTGAAGTAATTGTTGCAAAGAATCCTGCAACATCTGCGATTGAATTTATATTAGTAATAGCAAGGATTCAACTCGATAGTATTTATGCACAGTAATTACAAAATTTAAATAGTCGTATCAGCTAATAGATAGGAGCAGATATAAAGAAAATACGCCATTAAAGAACTTATAGATATATCTATTAGAAAGTGGTATTGTTAAAGAAGCCATGATGTATCACGACATCGTAAGTCCTCGTAGAGCAGGCTACAGTAAGGACTACTAAAAACTCTAATCATCTTTGGCTACAGTGGATGCATTTAGTGAGATATGTACAAATCGATAACTTTGGTTCCGATATCTAGGTTTAAATTCGTGATCTTGAAGTATTAAACTATAAGGAAGTGTTTACAAGTCTCAATTTTCATAGAATATATACATATTCGATCGTTTTAGAAGAGAAGAGTTGCTTACTTTAGGTGAGAAGGTATATAGCTAACCATATATTCATCAGTGTGATTGTACCGATGTAGAAATTCTGCAAGCGTTGCCCTCAAATATGGTAAGCTATAATTTTGTTTCTTGCGTTGCTGGATATCAATTTCAGCGGTAGATGTCTCAGGTAGTGATAGAAAATAATCGTCGGACCACTTTGAAAAGGCCGGATAAATCTTAGCAGCACCTCTCATAACCAACGGCTTACTTTGAGAAACATGTTGCTTGAAGAACGTTTTCAGTGAGGGGAATCCATTTATTTCTGTAATTTCAATATGGCGACCAGAGTGTCCTAATGGTTTTAAGTGACCGGGTAGCCCTTTTGTATCCTTGGCTTGAACATATTCAGAATTATAAAAATGGTATAGAACGATGATTAAATATGGGATCGCTATAGATTTCATTTCGGAGTAAACTATTTTGACTTGTTGATATCGCTTGATGATTACGTCTCGATGATAAAATAAAATTAATTATTTTTTTACTCTCCCCGTAGGACTAAAGTAGTAACAAACAATAGTTAATGATTTCTCTACAATATAATGGAACAAAAGCGTTTATTATATAGGAAAAATTGTATTCATTATTACCCCCCTATGCAAGAAGTAAACTGAATAAAATTACCAACAGGTAGTAATTCAGCTTCTATACGATATTTGTATAAAAAAAAAGGCTGGATGCAAGTTAACTAAGTTTTCTATCAATTATCAAATATTTTATATTCGTAGTCGTACATTTTGTTATCATTACGGTTGTATCTATAGTATTGATATTTTAAATTAAATAAACATTTTGGATGTTAAACTTACACATAGTCCAAAAATAGAAGAGCCTATTTATTATCGTTCACGATGTCCCAATGTACTTTGAGTAAACTTAGCGACATCAATTCGCTTTATTTTTGTTCGATGCTATCGCATAAATTATAGATCCTCTACACATCATTTTATACCGACATAACTTGTACGTTAAAATAGGTAATCACAACTAAAATATTGCCTAATTAGACCAGCGAAATATAATCAACGCAAACTAAATATTGACTTAATTGTCTACAATGTGATTAAACATGGTTTGCTTTAACATTTGTATCATACTGACTTGACGTTCTGTCACTTCGCTGGTAGCGATATTTTAATACGATGATTTCGAATGGTCTGGCATCATAATTATTTAACCTACCAAATCAATCAATGGTGTTAACAGCTATTAGGTTGGGTCTTAACTATACGTAGTTAGAAGTGTTATTGTTTAGCTTTATCAAATATTGATAGATCTGCAATGATATGAGAGCACTATTTATTAAATCCAATACGAAATATTATTTCTGGTGCTGAGGTTCTACATGTTTTATCTAAGCATGCAACTTCGGAGATTCAAAGGTAGTCAAAAATTAGAAAGCAGTATCGCTCAGTCGCATGCCGAATATTGAAAGGCTCTTACGCTTAGAAAATTTATTCATGACGAAAACTTTCTGCAGCAGTTTAAGAGATGTTTTAATCATAGTTTATTACTTATAAAAACAAATTATTAAATGATTAATCACCGTACAAATAAGTTAAAAAATTGGTGAAAAGTATAAAATATACGAATACCAGTTAAATATATCGCGAAACAACATAATAGCTAATGCTCTATGTCGTACTAACTGTCCATAAATTAAAATTCTGAGCTAGAAAAATAAAGACTTTAAACAATTGCAAGTTAACATAAAATACTTGCCAAAATTAAATGACAGCCGTATAGCTACGGTGAACTGCACGCAAAAGTGTCTTCCAGACAGTAAAATTTGTCAAAGGTAAAACACAACTACAATTCGTCACGCTGTTCATTATCATCTTCGACATATTCAAAATCAACGTTTTCATTATCGTCCTCGGGAGGTCCGCCTTCTCGGCCTGAAATTGGCACAGAAATCGAAGCTACCAAATCGTTTAGAGTTTTATCAACCTTAAATAAGTAGAAATACCAAACATTAATTATTACAATCGCGATGATTTAAGAATTAACACTAGTAGTAACGGGAATTAATAATGACAGTTTTTAATACGAACTGCTTTCGAAATCTGATTAGCTTCCTGAATGTTGATTTCGCCATCATTGTTTGTATCAACTTCCTTAAACATCTACAACAGATTGACGTAAAAATGATGAGGTAAGATATCGCTTACTGGTTTGCTAAATAAACGAAAATAAATGTAATATCTAGGTATTATTGTCAGACCTTTGTAATAATTTCGTCATCACTTGCATCTCCTTTCCATTTCCAATTTTCGTTATCCTGAAGAAGTATCATTCCAAGTGAAATTAATATATACAACAATGCATGCGAATAAGATACAAAAAGGCGTCATAAATTGCACATAATCCTTCTACAAAAGTGAGGTGTGATTATCCAATGAGCTAACCTCTTTCATCAAATCAATAAATCCTTTCAAATCTGATTTCTTCACATCGCCCAACGTGTCTAAGATATATCCTCTGAAAAAATAAATAGGTTACAAAGTTGGACTTTATACACAAAATAAAAAAAAGTATCATTGCTCTACGCTAGTGCGATAATCTCTTAAGATAGCATTAAATCCTACTTCATAGAACTTATGTCGCCGCTTTCGCTTTGAGTATTTTCATTCGCTTCTGTTTCGAAAACAAAATTATCTAGACCTTTGGGCTGTGGATTAGCCGGGCAGGAACTAAGGTCAATAGGTTTCTCATAATGTTGGAACCACACGTTAACTGCAATATTGCTGTCGTATGATCGGACATGGTGATACCTAAAAGCGAATGATCATTTGAAGTTGACGCAAAAATAGATTTCTATTAAATCAATCGTTCTACCACTATTTTGACATAGCACATAGAAGTAACATAGGATAGTACCTATCGTCAAATTAATAACTTTTGAATACTGTACAGTACAATTGATTCAATAAGTATCAAAGTTAGCATTGCTGTCGGTCAATCAGTGTTTGATATTGAGATTTCAATAACTGAAGTATCCGGTATTTATTGTTCTATGGTATCCAAATTTTAGAACGGCACCCTTAAAAGGCTCTTAATATCACCCATATTTAGATAAAAAAATTGTACTAAAAACCGCTCACTTTCACTACAGTAATATTATTGAAAATCAAGCTTCATATGAAGATAAAGATAACAGTCCATTTTTTTTATTCTTAACTAAATACATCGGACTTTTAGTCTCTAGGATCACCTTTACATCTTCCTACTATACTATACAGCGAATTGTGAATAGAGATAGTGTACAGTATACTGGTATTATCGAATCAATTAGAAATAAGATTGCAATGTCTACGTTTTAGAATGAATAATTTTACCAGTGATACGGTATGAAAAGACAATCGCCAGCTTCCATGCGGGCAACTTGATAGTCTACCTTCCCTAATCCAGGATATTTATTCAAGTCAACCCTAAAATTGGATAGTAACTCTTTGTTAGTGCAAATATTACTTTAAAATTCAATATTTAAAATTTGTCTTAATATTCACTGATAGTTATTTGGAGGATACAACTGCTGATAAAATATCAATGATATTAAGCGAAACATCACTTCCATTTAAGTCATATTGTTTAAAAACATTATATGATTTTTAATTGCATCCGAGGTTAAGATGAAGGTTTGATTTGACAATAAATTAAGTAGTACTCTCAGTCAAATTAGAACGTGAATATTCTTAATCACGATAGTTTAGCATAATGCAAGTTGAGTGGTGGAACAGTACAACATTCTATTGCAATATAAGCTTGTTAAGCATATCGAAATAATAAAAAGTGTCCAGTCAAGTTGTAGGATATTACAGAGGCAAAATCAATATCACAGCCAGTATGGATATAAACATTAACATGAATTCTTTGCTATAAAATAGAAGTTCGCTTCATGATAGACGTTAGTTTTATGGAACTTTAATGAATAACTAAAATAGAAATGAGACTATTTTTGTGCGCTTATGTGGCCAACTCTATGTTGCACTGAATTACGGTATACCGAAAGCAAGCATAATTTACGCCTAATATTGTAACATGCAGAAATTTATAAAAATTGAACCCAAGTAAAAGTTGCAATAAAGGCATGATTAATTCAAGTTGAGCAACATGATTATATTATTATATCTTTTGTAAAGTTTGGAGCTCAATTTTAAGCTTTTACGCATCACGAAGTCACTTACTTATCCACATCCACACCAGAATAGCTGCCTTCTTCATGATCAATGGCTACCTAATAAAGGGAATAAAACGATCGTCACGATGTTTACATTGATGAATAAATCGTTTCCTCGTCCTATCCTGAGAGAATGGACTTTTATCATCGATCTACCACACATTACAGATTTGAACATTTTCACGTTCAATCGTCCTAATAGACGTCGACTGATTGTTTGGTTACGTCAATGGATAGCGATGAATATAGTTGGTAATCGCGATAGTCAATCTCTTATTATGATGATAAAGTCAACTTTTGATAATAAACTTGTATAATATATTGTGATGATGATAGCAGTCTACGAAAATGCAGTCTAGCCAATTCTTGTATTACGATAGACTCCGTGGTCCATTCATTAGAGGGTCACGTCCGCAACATGCAGAAAATCCCCAGAGGTAATTACATTACATTAATCCATTAACAGTTTGGTTTTACTCGTTGACGTAGTCAGTCAATCAAGTCAACGATGCTAGCCTTATTATCATTGGAAGAGGAGAGAAATCCAAGAAAGACTATAAACTTGAGTCAAGAGGCAACACGAATAATCTCATTTTAATCAACAAGTTTCCTTGTCATCTAATTTTGGACATGTTGCTCTCGATGCGAATCTATCTATGGTAATCATTCATTCCCCGATAATTATAATACTTCATTAGTGGCAAACAATAGTCATTGGTGAATTAATCAGCGTTCCTAGACAGTAGATTACACATAATCATATTGTTCTGATCGTCTACCAATTGAAAGATCTTGCTAGTTTATCTTTTATTAATGCATATGTTACATACAATCATAGTAAGTTGTATAGCAGGATAAATTAGATTCAATTTTCTTTGTTACATGGACAGTCATTGGCTATTAATCGATTAAAAAAAATGGACTGGATGTCCGCACCTCTTTCGTAGTACTCTACGATGGAGGACGGGGGGGGGGGGGAAGAAAAAAAAAGGTAAATTGGGAAGAAACATGAGGCGAAAAGTTGGATAAAATAGATAATAATTTATACAGTTGAAAAAGCATTTTTACTGTAAGATAGAGCTTCCGCATGGCTTACCTCTTTTTCGTATTTTTTGTTAATAAAAATAAGTTCTTTTTTACCCCGGATTAAACAATTGACATTGTCGACGTCGTCATTGTGGAGAACAGATTTGGTTCCTCCACTACTAAACCACATCACCTAGTTGTTAGAATCAACATCATGACCGTTATTAGTTAATTAAGAACTGTTGTTTGTTGACACATGTTAGATAGAAAAGTGATTGGCATCGATGGATACTGTTCAAATCATGCGATCTCGGTGTTGATTAGGTCGTAATCATTTTCGCCATGATTGAATCAAGTAGTGAAAGAAAATTTGTTTTACACTATCAATCTACTGTATACAGTCCTCTAGCAATCGGACGATGAACTTACCTCATCGACATATTTGATAACATCACACGCCAAAACGGAAGGCAAATGGATATCTTTCCTAAATGGAGAGTATCAACGATTTTAATATCTTGGTTGTTCATTACCCAAAAGTATACAAATTCAAAGTGGACACAGCGTATAGAGAGGAGTAACAGAATGTTATTGCATTGATGAAATGATGGGTTTAATCCTAACTTCCAACTATAGCACAGTTTAATTTGATAAGGTTGAAGATACTCGTATGGACATGAACATCATGCAATCTTACTTGAGATATTGGGGAACATTGGCAATCAGGTATTCATCCGTTTGGTTGTAACGTAAAAGAAATTCTTTAAAGGTGGCATCTTCGCCACCAAGATTGCGAATTTCTTTTTTTCGTTTCTCAACAAACATGGACCAATTTGCTGTTTCCGGAAAGGAAAGGAAATATTCATCAGTCCAACTTTGGAACGCTGGAAAAGTCTTGGCAGCACCTTTCATCACTAATGGAACACTCTTCCACACATATTCATTGAAGAAAGTTTTCATACTAGGGAAACCATCGACTTGGGCGCTTTCAATCAGTGGTCCTGCTTGGCCTAGCGGCTGTAAATGACCTTTCATGTCCGCATCGACTTGATAAGCGACCACTAAAAGACTACAAATGATCCATGAAACTGCCATCTTGATACTCGATCGAAATCAAAGATTATTCTCCGAACTATTTGCTCTTTTTCCAAGGAGTTCTACCTTTCAATTAGCCCACTAAATTCAATGAAATGTCCTACTTCCAGTCGATGTTGTAGTTCAACTTAGTGAAAATAATTTTTCTTCTTCTTAATGAAATTTTCCAATGGACCGGAATTACAACCACAACACGTCGGCCGTAGGAGAGAGTGAAGCATCGCTCCGACGTGACTCTTGTTACATCGATCCACAGTCTAACCAACCAATCGTCGGCCAGCATCTTTCCGTCAACGATTGTTTGGAGCGTACGATAGTAGGCGTCACCTCTCACAAACGTACCCACTAAGGGTCTCTAGTCCACCCATGACAGTACTGCGCAAGTGCACATGACTGCATCGCTTTTGAGAATGGCTACAGTACTGTAGTCCACTCATGACAGTACTGCGCAAGTGCGGATGACTGCATCGCTTTTGAGAATCCCTACAGTACTGTACATTACTGTACATTGTAACTATAGTGTACAAGGTACTGTAATGGATGACGACCAAGTCCACCCATGACAGTACTGCGCATGACTGGATCGCTTTGGAGAATCCTTACAGTACTGTACATTGTAACTGTCGTGTACAAGGTACTGTAATAGAAGACGACCAAGTCCACCCATGACAGTACTGCGCATGACTGTATCGCTTTGGAGAATCCTTAAAAGGATGACCACCTAGTCCAGCCTTGACAGTACTGCGCAAGTGCGCTGTACTGTATCACCTTTGAGAATCCCTACAGTACTGTACATTGTAACTGTCGTGCACAAGGTACTGTACTGTACAGTAAAGGATGACGACCTCTACAGTACAATGCTACAGTCTATGGTACCATTGTACTGTAGTGCACAGTACTGTATGTCCACAACCGACTCCAAGCTGCAGCTGCGCATTCCAACTTGGGGTTGTCATAGAAATATCATAATAATATGATGAATGGTGGTCAATTAATCCTACCAGCTTTGTTCCAACATCTTCTACTCCAATAGGAACAACATGATGCTGACACTTGTATAGAAGAAATGCAATGTCTGCGCTGCAGGATAAACGAGATATTTGAAATCGATTATAATAGGCCATAGTAAAGATATCCTTCGCTAATTTATAGCAGTTACGATCCCAATAGATCATTATACTACTTCGACAAGGCTTTCGCACACAAGCAATTCGCGATCCACACAACCCACCAAAAAGTCAATATCATCGCTATTCACTTTTGCAATAGTCAGAGTGCGATTTTACAGACTATTTTATATCCCCTATTTCCCAAGTCGTTCAAGCATATCTACTCATTCGTTGTAGATTGAATAAATAGTTTATTCTAAAGTTGCCATCGGTTGAAACAGTTCAACCCCATTTTCAAGTAGGTCATTTTGGATTCGTATATGCCCGTTGCCATTTCAAGCGATAGCCAAATTTGGTTTGCCACTACAAGATAACTTTATCCTTATAATTATCCTACAATACAAAATCGAAACGATATGGCTATTCGTGCACAAGAGTATAACTTTCCGGATAGCCCTGATGACGGAAGTCGATTGAACTTTGAAAGCGGTAATAGATGGCCAAACTGGAGAGATCGCGAAAAAGATAATTTCTTGAATGATAGCCATGCTGATGATTATCTCTTGAATGGGGATGAGAAGTCCTCAAGACCATCAAATGATTTCAAGCAACGCGAAAACGCTTATAACAAATGGAAGAATGAGAATAACATCTTGTCTATAAGTAGTAATAGAAAGAATAAATCGAGCGCTTCTTCGGATACATGGTCAAATTGGAGAGAGCAAGAAGCGGACTTGCACAACGATGATGATAACAATCAGCCACGATCAGATCGGAGGAAAAGTGAAAGAGATATTAAATGGGGCAATTGGAGAGAGCAAGAAGCGAAATTGTACAACGAAGATGAGAACAATCAGCCTGCATCAAATCGGAGGAAAAGTGAAAGAGATATTAAATGGGGCAATTGGAGAGACAGAGAAAAAACAGAGAGCAAAAGCGAAGCATTCGATAGTGATGGAATGAAACATTCACAGAGTTGGAGTAATTGGAGAGAAAAAGAGAACGCTAATAACTTCGATGATAAAGATAAGCCAAACGAATCAAATCAAAGCGAAATGGAGCCAAACAAAATTGAAAATTCGCTACATAAGCCTATGCAATGGGAAAATTGGAGAGAAATGGAAAAGAATAATGACAGTGTTAAAAAGTTTATCACTGACACCATAATGGAGAATGATGAAGAAGAAGCACTCAAAACTATTGATATACAGCCTCCTAGCAAGAATGAGCCTCAAAATCAAAATGAGATTTCGTCTACTGCAAGTGAACAGATTTTCAAGACTATAATAGGCCAAGAATTAGACTACCACATTGCACCTAATCCGATAGAATCAACTATTGTCACTTCTCAAATTAATAATTTACAAATAGCAAGTGATGAGGAAAATAAGAAAGAGGAAAGCAGTGAAATTTCAGAATCATCAAATGAAGCATCCTCAACGATAGAAGATACACCACTTCAAGAATCAAATTTACAGGAAAGCGATTCGGTCTTGATAGAAAGAGGAGGCCAATTTGAATTAATAGGCGATAAGGATATGCAAGCACAACAAGATGATTTTAGTATACAAGAAACAGCAAGCCAACCCGAAACTAATTCATTAAAAGAAACAATTGCTGAAATATTGAATGGTCCAGCAATTACTAAGCAAAGTAATAACGATACTAACAATAAATCGATAAATACGTCGAGCCCTTCTTCACCAAAGCCGATAAGAAAAAAAATAATTAGGCCACGCACTGCTCCGGCTACCATAAGACGTAATAATGAATACGACTACATACAGTCAAGTTACGGACTAACTCCTTATCAAAAGCAATTGTTAGCCAAGAAAAAGAGATTGTTAGCTGAAATGGAGGCTGAAAGAAAGCTAAAAGAAGAAGAAACAAAAAGGAAAGCGCGTGAAGATGCAGAAGCAGCCTTTAGGGCATGGCTGCAGTCAAAAAGAGAGGAAGCCTTTGAGAGAAGATTACAAGAAAATAATTTAGACCCTGAAAAAGAAAGAAAAAAGAAAGAATTGCAAGCTGAAAGGTGTCGAGAAGTATATCAAGCCTGGTTACGTGATAAAGCAGATAGAGTTAAACAAGCTCGAAAGCTTGAAGATCAACAAAGGCAAGAAGAAGACGCTTATAAAATTGAGCATAGTAAACGACAGTGTGAAAAAGCCTTTACATTGTAAGTGAAAATAATACGTGATACTCCGTTTTCGATCATACTATAGGACATCAATAAAATTATTGCATGTAAATCGTTCAATAGCATCAGTTTTAATTCTTGGCATACTATTCTAAATATATTAAGATGGCTTCGAAGGAAAGCTCAGGAAAAGAAAGCAGAAGAAATGGCTAGAATTAAATTTAAGAGAAGCCAAAGGCGTGCAAAGAATAAATCACAAAAGCCTTTGCAAACAAAGTATGTATCAGAATAATGATTTTCACAGCAACTGGCTTTTACTTTTTATGATATTTATATTAAAATTTCTCCCAGGACTACATAATTTTCCGTAGATGCTTTGTTAATATACGTAACAATATTTCTATTCTTCCATTTACAGATATATCGACTTATTTACATTATAAGGATGAAACAGTCAGAATCTAAAATTTTGGCGTAAACAACGTATGAATGAATTCGCTATTATTTCTTACCAGACTTCAAAGCAAATAAGACCACTAGCTTCAATGCATACCGAAATTTATTCAGAAATGCTTCATCATAGGGGTTGAAGAGTTATTGCTACGGAAAGAATCTTATGATTTAGTACGCCAACAATTAATTTCAAACTTTGTAGGCAAACCTGTACACACATTTTTATTTATACATATTTAAAATCTCATACTACACTTGATAAATTGAATTTCATAGGTAATGGAAGTGTATAAAGTACTAAAAATATAGCAGTAAAAGCTGTAATCTACTCCATGTGCCTTGAAATCGATGTTGTAGTTTACATACTAATTGAATTTCAATTTTTAATGCCCAGATGGTTATAGTTTGATACCTACAGTAAATACTGTATGTTACATATAGTAAACCTAATGCACACTAATGAAATAGTAATCTTTTATATTAATATCGACGTGATTTAGCGCTCAAGATAAAATCGAACTCTATTGCAAGTTGATGTAGAAACGTAATTATTACCCTACGATTGGAAAGACGCTAAAAGGAATTTTTAATCAGAAATTTTCTATTTTAATTTATATCATTTTACTAAATTTAAAGTTATCTATAAAAAATGACAGTCCTTAATCTTGTAATACAGTAATGATTAACTGTAAATTATAATCATGAAAAACTATAAATAATGCATAATTTTTGAAAGACGACAATGAAGATCGGCAAATTATTTGACAAATTTAATTGTTGTGAAAATGCGTATGCTTATTAAAAGCTATATCAGATTATCTAATAAAAGAACGGTTCCTGATGAAAATAATTTGGGTGATGTTCTTGTTTCTGCAAACAAGATTATAATTAAATGGTAGATCTCGGTAAAGACGATCATACCACAAACACAAATAATCTGAATTACATAGTCTTTTATCGCTTTCTTTCACAGCCATTTAAATTCTGCTTTATAGGTTAGACTAACAAAGATGTTTGATCAAGTTGTTATTGCATGCCCGGCAAATAGATCCACGAAAAAACAAATTTATAATTAAGCAGTTAAATTATTATCTGAAAACTTGATCATGGATGAATCAGTCATTATTACTCCCCATCAACTAATCCAATTACTTATTAGACAGGGTACGATGCTTTCAAACGTACTGGTACAGAATTACTAGTGACTAATGGTGAATCATATCATACTGTCCTTCTATCAATAGCCTAGTTATTAAACTTTCAAATCATTTGTAGAAATAATCAAGTCCATATACTTTCAGACAGCTGTAGTTTTGGATAATTATAATATATTTCCTTTCGGTAATCTACTAAAACTCCCAATATTGTAACCAATTCTAAAATAGCCGTACTTGTCAGGGTTAAAAATATTGATAGTGAAGTTAAGTCAAACCGGTTAAAAAAGATAGAGAGAAGCTAGCTTGAAAAGTCAATCTTCTTCTAAGACTCTTAAAATAATGGAGTATATCGTATTAGTCGCAATAAAGAGTAGACGATCATTGGATAAGGTCGATATCATAAAAGCCTTACCAATATGGTGCTGTATATGGGTATATTGTACGTTCACCGTGCAATGCCATGGAATACTAGATAATACAGTATATCAAGTAGTCCATGGCAGTTGTACACTACATTATTTCTCCACTTGATCTAGCACCGATAAATAATTAAATTGCCATTGTGCCGTTATTCAAGAACAAGCTATTCCTATTCTCTATTTAGCATCTGGTAAAAGTCCCCTCATAAATAAGACGATAAAAGCCATCAAATGAAAGCCACTGATTTACTCCTCCTGTTGTGCTTTCTTTCAAACAACTTACCGCTGTTCTAATTATAATAAATTAATATCTAATTTTTATCTTAAAATGGCCAAATGATGCGGATAAGTCTTCTATTGAAAACTACAAAAATCTTGATGAACATCCGCTTAGAGGCATATCATACAAGATATTATCCATACTGGGTCTTAGTATTTAAAATGCACTATAATTAGGATATTGACGTCAAGTATTATGATCAGGAAATTCTAGCGAGATGTGGCAGAGGTTCGGTACAATAATACACTATAGCAGCCAATTAAACATCTATTTGGACTAAAGACCAAATTCGATCGCTGTCATATAAAATGTGCAATAATAAGTATATAAATAATAAAACAATTGATCAATTTTAGAATGATATTAACATTAATTATATTAGTCTGCTCCAACTTTGCTGTCTCATTATGTGCTTGCATTATCCTTCGGGCTATATACTAATTTATGCATGTAATAGCATATCTCATTTAATATTAGCTTCTATTCCGATACTGACTATAGGATAGTGTTTAAAATGGCAATAGAGAATAGACGTAAACATCTGTTAAGGTCAATATTATTATGTTTTTAATAGTAATTATTATAAAAAGACAGGAATTGACCGGTAACTTTCTATAACATCAAGTAATTGGCGTTTTGAGAGTCGTTTATCGATAGAAATCTTACAAACTAGTGGTACATTTACCCGCAGTCGCTATTGCATTTACACTTCATTGCCGTTCCTTTCTTAATAATGTCAAGTGATTCAAAAGTTAAACCGAAAGATGTTCAATTAAGTTGGACATCGAATATTAATGCTGATGGGGAGTATATTCGTGCAGTCTCAACATTTCGCAATAGAGTCAAAGCTGATGGAAGTGGATTTTTTCCAGCGGAAAGTGGCCGGTATCACTTGTATATCTCTTTTGGTTGTCCTTGGGCTCATCGAACACTACTCTATAGAAAATTGAAAGGCTTAGAAAACGTTATTACTGTTGATGTTGTCGATTGGCATCTTGCTGAAGGTGGTTGGAAATTCAATCCCGACAGACCCGGTTGTACAACGGACAGAGTCAATAACTTTGAATATTTAAGTCAAGTGTATCATCTATCCGATCCTGACTATAATGGACGTGTTACTGTACCTGTCCTATTTGATAAAGTCAAAAATATTGTTGTTAACAACGAATCTAGTGAGATAATATCCATGCTAAACAGCGAATTTAATGAATTTTGTGCTACACCGGAACAACGCGAGTTGGATCTACGTCCCTCTCACTTAGCTTCAGAGATTGATGAATTGAATAGCTGGATATACGCGTAAGAAAAGTTATTGCAGGATACGTTATATAATTGTTGCTGTAAATTACAGTAACCTTATACTAACTGAGTAACGACATGTTTTAAAATTGAGAATTAAACAGAAACCTATGCTGAGTTTGAGTCTTACATGTATCATTAATAATCGTAATTACTTATTAAAGTTTAAAAACAGTGATCGTATCTTCAAAGCGAGCTTGATCTTACATACTCGGATGTTTCATAACGCTATTACAATCTCGCTTATGTAGAAGAATCATAAGCAATAATCTTTGAAACTGCTTCGTTAATCGTCGTTAGATTTTTAATACCGTATTGCGTTGCTTACGATCCTTAGGCAAATCAATAATGGGGTTTATCGTGCTGGCTTTGCCAGGAAACAACCTGCTTATGACCGAGCAGTAATTGAAGTCTTTGAAGGATTAGACAAAGTCGAAGGAATTCTTGCTAAAAATCGTTACCTTACAGGAAAAGAAATAACGGAAGCTGATGTTCGATTATTTGTTACATTGATTCGGTTCGATTTAGTCTACGTGCTACATTTTAAGGTAGGTCTGAAATTTTAAGATGTCAAAAGTTTAAAATGCAAATCATCCTTGATTTAAATTAAAAAATTCTGTTGGTAATATGTCTAATATTGAAGACATAGTTTAAACCAATTTTCTCTATTTTCATCAGTATAGTGATTGCTCTAAATAGCAGTAAGGATTTGAATACTCTAGGATAAAATGCTTTCCTGCCATTAATATAATGTAGAATGTTTCACAAGGTTATGCCTTAATATAAAGTGAGAAATCTAACGTAAAGTAGTCCAGGGATAAAATGTCACGTACATATTAAATGATCAAGATCATACAATTACTACTATACATCTGGATGAAAGTAATATAAAAATAATATACAATTAACTACAGGATCAAATATCAGTAGCTAAGTTATCATATCTACGAGTACATGAACTATTCCATCTACGCTAAACGCATTTTGATGATTAAAGATGATGTGGTATAAGTTTTATTAGAAGAGTTGGGTAGTCTACTTGCATCGTAAATTTTTCATAGGTTAAAAGCTTACAAGTAGCTTAATTAAAAATCTTTAATAATTGATTTTATAGTGCAACCTCAAACGCATTATTGACTATCCTAATATCTGGGGCTATGTGCGTGATATATATCAGACACCAGGAATAAGCGATACCATCAATTTTGAACATATGAAAAAGCACTATATGGTAAGAATTTAAGAGAAATAGTTATTCAAATTACCGTGTCCATATGCATTCAACATAAACTGTAGAAATAAGAATAATCAAATTGCATAAAAATTGGTTAGCCTACTACGATACATGCACCCAATGATCCTTACGTAGAATAATTACCATAAATAAAATTAAGTTTAGAATAACCTAAATGTAAATAAAATATTTGAGATCAAAGGCTAACTCACTACTTGGATGTTACTTTAGGTCAGCCATGACAGCATTAATCCCCGCGCTATTGTTGCTAAAGGACCAGCTATTGATTTCAATTTACCTCATGATCGAAAGAAATTGGATCAATAAGCAACATTAGCTCCATGTAGGGTAAATATCCTATTTTGAGAAAACATTTCGAATCCGCTTAAAAAGTTTAGCATTAAACGTTTCCTTTAGCTGTATGTTTTCATGTATCTAAGTTATCCTAACGATAACGTACTTAGTATATTTTTTCTAGTACGTTTATTCATAATTCATTGACTTTATTAACTAAATACTTTCAAGCCTTATAATTTTCTATTTACTATTCAATCTCGAACTTATTCATGTTTTGGTGAAATTGATGAAACAGTATAGCTGTAGCGTTATGCCATCTATAGGTACTATTCAGTGGTTTATATTAACCTATATTTTGGAGGTATTCATTCATATCTGTAGTCAACGAAATCATTTCGTATCGCTTAATTTCTGTAACTCTTGTAACTGGTGTTTACGCAATTATCGTAAAACCTAACTTACTTATCTGTTTAATTTTTTATACAATTAATTACTGAATTTGCGAAATACCTCTAACTTACCCCTGCCATGTATACTAACAAAATAAAATTGAAGTGGCCTATTTTCTATTTCAATATCGACTACGTTTTATACTCAAAAATGGTTCTAGCTACTTAAATAACCCAATCCGTAGCACACATACAAGTAATTACTGCTATCCATGATAAAATAAGACTAGAATGTTATATTTTAAGCTGATTAATTTCATTCAGGGATTTCCATTAGAACCCGTATTTGCTGCTGGTTCACGCTGCATATATGCAATGAAATAGCAAAACAATATTGATCCCTTCCAATGCCATTTTTTTATAGTCATTTCATTTACCATAATTCGATGGAATAGCTTGCTATCATTAAAGAATTGGTACTAACAGAGATTCGTTGCCTACTAATATTATGGAATGTATAACAATAAATGGACCTGCTGAGCAAAGAATATCGTTGATATTAACCTAATCATTTTCTAAAAACTATTTCGAAAGAAAATTAAAACATGAAAAAGTGACAAAATAGTCGACTTAAATAAGTATCAATCGAATCACTTACCAATTTTACCAATAACGAATAATATTGGACAGTCAAAACGCGATATGTAAACTATGAACTATGACTGGCCATTGTGAGAATAATGCAAACTACAAAATAGGCAATAACGAAAAGATAGCAGTTGCAGTTATCTACTTATATTTACCAATAATATGTGTAATTCTACTCTTCCTTGCAATACTGCAGTATCCCACTATTTATTATTCAATTACCATGCAAATTAATTAGTAGGACAGAAATGAAATAGAAACGGTAGAGCAGAGGCTAAACTATGAAATACTTATGTAGTAGTAAGGTCAGAAAGCTTTAAATTAGCATTGGCGAAATTTGGCAAAACGAGCTATGAATTAACTCGGTTTATCATTGATTGTTATCAGCTCATCTCCTGTCACATCATGCTATATGATGCCAACCAGACATCCATAAGCTCAACAGATTTTGCAGGCCTTTGATGTCAGCTTTTCTACTTTTATGCCCTAGTTATCATTTCATGATATCCTCATCTTTTATTCATCCTATGCAAATCTATAGTAGATATTATTAGTGGTTCATGATCGTATGTAAATTCATTCATCATGCAATGCCATCGCTGGAGTAGCACAAACTGTAGACAACTAGAAAACGAGTAGCAGTTTGTAGACCAAAAATTATTTAAATCATACACTTGGTGTCACATTAGCATGTATACCGTATAAGGCAGTCTACTGCTGAATCATTGATAGCTACGCTACATGTATCTTTAGTCTCTTGGCTGAGTATTAGAAATTTTTAGATATTGATCGGTTAGTAAACATTAATGGATTTCATTCAATTTATTTACAATTTTTGCTTTCTGGTCACATGAACAACGTGGGTGTGAAGTACCTGCGCATAGGAAATGACGACTATGGAATATACTGATATTACATAAAAAAGGCTGGTATACAGTTTATTGCTATAATTTAAAGTTTGAAAACGGACATCACAGTTCGTAAAGTGGTTGGTGGTGAGTAATTGACATCAGATTTTACGGATAGAAATCTCTATTCCTGGTCACTTAAGTAGACACCCTAAAGTCTAATAATACATTCTAGAACGTAAAGTAAGTAGCATCGGATAGGAGGCTTGAATTGAATAGCTTACCTGCTTAAGGCTTAAGAAATAAATTACTCATGGCAAATGATTCCAAGTTATCCAATGATAAAGGCGAATTTATTCGTGCTACTTCATCGTTTCGTAATTGGGTAAAGGCTGATGGTAGTAGTCCTTTTCCTGCCGAAAAGAATCGCTATCATTTGTATGTGTCTCTCAGTTGCCCATGGGCTCATCGCACCTTAATCACCAGAAAATTGAAAGGCCTCGAAAATATCATAACGGTCGATATAGTTGACTGGCTTCGAACATCAGCGGGCTGGAGATTTAGTCCGGAGAAACCTGGATGTACAGCAGATACCGTAAATGGTAAGGAGTACGTTGAGGAAATCTACAAATTAGCCGATCCGCTTTATACAGGCCGAGTGACTATTCCGATTCTTTATGATAAGATCGCCAAAACTATAGTCAACAACGAGTCTAGTGAAATTATTCGCATATTAAATTCGGAATTTAACGCATTATGTGCAACATCTCAACAACGTGATTTGGATTTATATCCACAAGAAGTAAGGCAGGAAATTAATGCCCTAAATGGTTGGATTTACAGGTATCTTGTGAATAATTTTCGATAGACAACTTTGATAGTATCTCTTTCGTAATGCAATGTTATTCTTTACCTTTACAAGATCATAACACATGATCCACTTTTATCAGCTCTTGTTCATAGTAATGCATTAATAGCTAGTCAACACCACTGTAATTATGCCATAGAGCAGATTGGTGACTGTTATTGCCAAATAGAAATTGATTAAGTTATATATATACGCTTATGAGGCAATGACACCTTTGCGAAACTTCACTAGCCTGTAGTTAGAGGAGATTTGCGGAAATTAAGCTATAAGAATATATTGCTGGCTTGTAATTTATGGTTTCTACTGATATCACTTAGTTTAACAGAAAAAATCTTATCTGATTACACTTGCAAAAATTTGTTTACCTCCTATATAAAGCCAGATCAACAACGGTGTTTATCGTGCCGGTTTTGCAACAACACAAGAAGCCTATGATAATGCTGTTGACGATGTTTTCGATGGGTTAAACAAAGTCGAAGCCATACTATCGAAACGTCGCTATCTGACTGGTGATCAAATAACGGAAGCTGATATTCGAATATTTCCTTCATTAGTTCGATTTGACACTGTTTATGTGCAACATTTTAAGGTAAGATTCTTCTGTACATGAAGAGTGGAGTAGATAGAGGATACTATAATAGTAGTTTAGATTAAAATAGCAGATTGCAATTTTTTTATGACTACAGACAATAGCTAAGAATCTAGAATTTTGGATGAATAGTTGTTCTACTATCAGATCTTCTCCATTGATACGATTCGTTTTCCATTTTATTCCTAAATATTTAGTGCAATATTAGGCGCATCATTGATTATCCCAATATATGGGGCTATTTACGTGACTTATATCAAATCCCTGAATTTGGTAGTACGGTTCATATGGAACACATTAAGAAGAGCTATATGGTAATAACTCGCAAATATTAAAGATTTATAGATAGTTCATAGGCAAAATTTCGAATACACCGTGTAGCTTGGATACGTATATCGAGCACTACACAGTTACTAGTAAGTATTATACCGATGATTCATTCTTACAATAACCTTATAATTTTTATCTAGATGAGCATGGAGAATATAAATCCGAATGGCGTAGTTGCTAAAGGACCTGAAATTGATTTTAACACTTATCACGGGCGTGATAAATTATACTAATTAGGGGTAAAAATTCCATCTTCTAAGCAATGCATTAGAATTTACAGCACTTATTATTTTGTAGTAAGTGTTTGACATTTCGGATGTTAGTATACCTTTATTCATTGCATTCTAAATCAACTTGCAATAGCAAACTTTGTAAAATACTTAAGACAAGTACTTAAATCATCTGGAAAGAATTAGCTTACAGTTTGAAATAAACGTATTAGTATTGATAATCCTTTAGTGTAGATTGGATGTTAAGAGTATAAAAAGTATAAGCTATAGCTATCAATATCAATAAATGTTTCTATTTAGCATGTATCTAATGTTTACTAATCAATGGCATACCAGGCATACCAAGATTGGTTATTAGTGTTTAAAGTATAAAATTAAGGTAGCATTTTCAATTATTTTTTGAAGTTTTAACTTGCAGTTTCGAAGTAAGAGCAACTCTAATTCTGCTTAATAAATTTTATCATCTTAGCAAGTAATTAAACGGTAGCGATCTAATTACTGTAACTGCAAAATCTTTAGATTGCATAACTTGAAATATCTAATGGTTTCGATTTTGTCTTTATTTTCTTATATCGTAACCTTTAATAACTAACAGTATACGAACAATGCTTGCTAATGTTATCTCAACAATGCTAATCGATATTGCGTAATTCAGCTGTAAATTTACAACGAGTTCTAGCTTATGGTTTAGTTTATTGTGATAAATGCATTGACTGAGCCTTTGAACGAAGAGGTCGTAAGAGATTCAAAGTCATAAGTAGAAAAGAATATATCTGACTTTAATTTCGTTAGCATCTTCACTTATAGACTTCTGCAGTATTCGCGATATCATTAAATTGTTACCTGCTGCACAAATATGAAAACGAAAATTTAGTAACTATTCTATTTTATTGGTACGTCTCCTTGAGCTACAGAAATGCTTATTGATCATTTTGTTGAGTTCAAAACTGGTACGGGGCAAGTTCCTCCTTATTAATTCAATAATCTATGTTATGCAAATTTTGAGAATAATTCATATTACAAGCTTTAATACAGTAGGTAACTCCTACGGTTTATAGGTTGAAGATTTCGAAGAACATCAGCAGAAACTTAATGATGGCTGCGATTAACAGCTAGCTAGCTCATAATGATAGTGGCTTTAACAATACAGAACACTGTAATACCTTTGCATTCCTTCTATATACTCAGTCTCTCTTCGATATTGCAAATAGGCAAAGGCTAGCTTACACGACTTCTCCCAATGCAATTTGTATATTAAAATTTCTACGTACTAATTATTACTTGCCAACATTATCACTTGAAATTTTAGTATCAAAATAATAAATTTGAAATTTATTTTTTAAATATATGTATGCCAAGTACTGTTTAAAACAGTAGCTATCGGAAAGTATCTAACAAAATACACCTATGTTTATCCCAAATCAATCTGTTATATTTACACGTAGTTTAATTCGACCTTACGCTTTCAGCATCAGTAATAAGTAACCATTTGCCCATATGTTACGATGCGTAAGTTCGTCCTAATTATTGAGTAATATTAAATATTGTTTGTGTGGATTGACGTTGTATTAATTATCATTTCTTCATACAATCTGTTTAATATAACTTTAAAAGGATAGTTTTATTTTATGTGCATCAGGAGTTTCTGACGAGACTATAAAAGGCTGGTGCCTGAAGATCCCTTTTTAGTTAGTTAGTCGGTTAGATAGTCAACTAGTTTATCAATTGATATTTAATTGTAAAGATTATAATCTTGGGTGCCAAGATTTCTTCAGTAATAAATGATATTAAATCTCTGACTGTCTCGTCTACACTATCTGTGACGCTATAATTATACCATAGTATTCAGTCCTTGGAACTGAATTATTTGATGATATAGCTAATCTCGCCTCTTTAAGTTAGTAAGTGGCGTTCTCCACAAGGATTGGCGTGTGTAGACTACTTTGTCACTAGTGGTGTGTGACACCATAATTGCCCGCTAAATTTTATATCTTCCTCCCTGTGTTCAGACTAATTCTTGAAGTTGAGTAATTTCTGAGATAATGTTCAAATCTTGAAAATTTATAAAGTTTAAATAAGTCATTAGATGTATTGAAAGGGAAAAAATTCAATAATATAAGACTTATTTATTTAGGCTATGTCTAATACTCGCGATATTCGCTGTAGTGTTTAGTTTAACCCTATATTTACTTAGAAGCGTTGTTCGACTCGTAAAAATTTCAGTAGACGACCAGTTGATATAAATTTTATTTTTTAACGATTAAAAATCTGAATTTTAATAACCGCATCATAGATAAATTATCAAAACTAAAGTCACATCGCTCGAGGCAGCATTTTCCACTATACGTATATAATGACATGAAAAGAGTAATTTACGTATGAGATTTAAACATTTCACTATTGTCCAACTTCAGAATTTGTAATGTTACTACGCCTTATAGTATTGGTACTAGGTTTGTAAAATTTCTAGTTATTACTATTTAACTCACACATATTAATAGTACTGTAAACTCCTACAAATACTTGCTGTACTATAGCATCGCCACAACGCCCACTGTCATTTTACTTCTTTCATACTTACCGCCAAGACTATAATTATATGTGCATAATTAATTATTAAACTTTGTAATGGTATTGCTCCGTGTATTAGATTAACAAAAAACCAAGAGGACAGTTACCAAGCATTCTGTATTTTGATAAGTAGTACTGCACTATTCTCTCCAATAGCAGTAAAGTAACTGAAGTTATTTTACAAACCATTACCGTGCATCATTTTAATTCTTTGGTGCCATTTGGACGAAACTACTCGATCAAAGTTGATTTTTATCGTTTACGTGAGGTATTACGTAAGCATTACTTAAGTTTAGTACAGCACGATATTTTAAATATACGTACATCTAATACAATGTAAATCACCTTCTCGATTTCTGTATTATTTTTATAGAATAGCATTGCTTTCAATTCGAATTGAAAAATGTCTGACCAAGGAAGTGACAGTGTTAAGAAAATTACAAGTTTTAACGGTCGTGTTTCTAAGGATGGATCTGGCCAATTTCCAGCACAGAAAGGTAGATACCATTTGTATGTTAACCCAGGTTGTCCTTATGCACAACGAGTCATGATCATGAGAACGTTGAAAGGTTTAGAAGATATCATTACGATGGATATTACACACTGGTATATTCATGAAAACGGTTGGTTTTTCGACGAGACAGTAGATACGTGTACTAAAGATACAGTTAATGGCTTCAAATTTTTAAGAGAGGCTTACGAACAGACTAATACAAAGTATAGCGGTAGAATTACTGTACCCGTACTTTACGACAAGGTTAACAAGGTCATCGTTAATAACGAATCTGCCGAAATCATGGAAATTCTAAACAGCGAATTTAATGAATTTTGCTCTACTCAAGAGCAAAAGGATTTAAATTTATATTCTAAAGAGCATGAAGAAACGGCCAAGGAATTATTAGGCTGGATAACACCGTAAGTGATACTTAGTGTACTTCCAGCAAAGTGCTATTAATGTGATCTAAATTGGATGTCGACGATACGAACATAGTCGTAAACTGATCGTAAACTTGCTACACAGTACAGTATATTGGATCAGTTACTTACACTCATTATTACTTCATTGATAGATAGATCACGATCTTTATCATGACTAATTCTATTTTTGCCCTTATCATTGTTCATGAATGACTAGAAACATTATTTCCAGAGTCTTTCGTGTTCGTGATGCCACTGATCAAGAAAGTTATAATCAATCTGTCGATACTCTATTCGAGAATCTCGATCGATTAGAAAAACACCTTTCTAATCGTCGTTACCTAACAGGAAAGACTATAACGCACGCAGATGTCAAGTTATTTGTAGCATTAGTTCGTTTCGATGTGGCATATTACGTGGTGTATAAGGTTAGTTATCAGTTCTGAGCGTTCTAACTTTGTGCTAAATATACAATAATGCTATGAAAATAATACCAACCTAAGATTTATACAATAAATGTAAATAGTCTTACGATAAAATTTGGCAGGCTCAGTTACTTTAACACTATTTCTTGATTGTGAATTATAATTGATTGAGTTTCTTCTGTGATGAAATGGTAGTGTAATACAAAACGTATTGCTGATTATCCAAACATTTGGGGCTATTTGCGAGATCTTTATCAATCTCCAGGCTTTGGAGAAACGGTTAATATTGAGCATATTATGAAGCTACACTATGTAAGTGAATATCTTATTTACATTGCTTTGTACACTTGAAATTATTAGAAATTGTGGATATTGCAATTTAACTTATTTTACGATAAAAATTTAAATTTATTATTGTATTGGTTTTAACTTCTACTCTTTTAAGTTTATTAGTTTACTCTGATTAAAGCTACGTAGCACTGTATAAACTTTTATTTATCTGATGTATTGTAGGTGAGCGACAAAAAACAGAAGCCTACTAAAATCTGTCCTAAAGGACCAGTTGTCGACTTTACTGGCAAGCATGGACGTGAAGCATTAGCATCAGCATAGAATACATGTGTGCAATTACTTGGTCTAGTAAAACGACGGTAGAGTCGCAGCCATTGCAGTAAATCAATCTAGTTAAGAGAAATGTAAAAGATATCTATATCTAGCATAAAGACTGTTTTAGAGATATAGCACTACAGCTCGTATCTATTTATTTAATGAAGAAACATCTTAGCTATTTAGATCTTAGTATTTGAAATGTACTGAGAGTTTTACATTTTAACCTATTACACTATTATTTAAAATATACTTGATATTCTCGGTAAGCTTATGCACATGTAAATATACTTTGGGCATTATTCAGTTGCAATAGATAACTTACACATAAGGAACATAGCAAGAGGTGATGGTTGTATAGACACTTTAATCTACCGTCAATACTACAGTAATCGTATAGCGTAGAGGCTGCAATTATTTTGATGTTGAACTTATGACAGTAATTAGAACTTTCTAGCTTAATTTGTAGTTCGTAGTCGTCATAGTAAAATAATCATATGTTTAATCAAAACTTATCAAATTACAATAATAAAAAAATATCACGAAATATATTTGGATGATAATGTACCTCGGTCGATTTCGAATGAAGATACATCCTCACTCTGGAAATGAACATGGAAACGCAGATAGACTTTCAAGACTAGTTTAAATTTTAGAGTTTAAGACTGATAAAGAATATAATAAATGATGCTATAATTTTGAGGAATATGAGAATATTAGGGATAATAAATGTAGTAAAGCACCCATATTTGAGGATATCGTAGCTGTATCCATCTTGAAATAATGTAATATCATACTGTCAATAAATATTCTATGACTTGGTTAACTAAATGCAACCACAGTAAAATCGTTAATCGTAAGTAGGCTGTTAATTCAGTTATTTCTAGAACCACGTACGGTATTTCACATAAAATTACTGCTATTAAATGTATAGAGTGCGCCCAGATGTGACGAAATTTACAGTATAATCTTTAATAAAAAACAGCATACGAACAGTCCATTTCAATATTATCTTAACAATGCTAATGGATGATGTATATCTCAGCTGTGAATTTACAACAAGTTCTAGCTTATAGTTTAGTTTATTGAGATAAATACATTGACTGAACCTTTGAACGAAGAAGTCGTAAGAGATTTAAAGCCATAGAGCAGAAAAGATACAGAAAAGAATATGTCTGGCTTTAGTCTCTTTAACATCTTCACTTATAGACTTCTACAGTATTCGCGATACTATTAAATTATTACCTAATACACAATTACGAAATTGAGAATTTAGACAAGATTCTATTTTATTGGTACTTCTTATTGAGCTACAGAAATGCTTACAAGAAACTTGCTTAAGATTTTAAAGAAAGTTAATAAATTGTCAAGGTATAAAAGTTTCATAGTCATATAATTAATGCGATACTTAGCCTTCAATATAATAAGTGGCAATATGGTAAGTAAATCTATTCAAAAAATTGCGATACTTCAATCTCTATTAGTCATTCTGTTAAGTATAAAACCGGTACAGAGGTAAGTTCCTCGTTTATAATC